>NC_133619.1:609185460-609317960 GCF_048593235.1 Sminthopsis crassicaudata | reverse complement strand
CCAGAGGCTAGCTTATTTTACTAACTCCATGATATATTCTCTGACTACCTCGAGGCTCCCTCTTCACTTCAGTCCACACCAATATTTCCCTTTTCTGATATTTTGTCAGCTTAATATCAGAGAAACAGTATAACAAAACTATATGAGATTTTGGAGTATAAAATGTTATGGTTGGAGGAGAGAATGTCAAGGTAAGAACGTGGAATGTCAGAGCTGGAAGGAGCTTAGAACATAAAATGTCAGACCTGGAAGGGTCCTTAGAACATGGAATGTCAGAGTTGAGGTTCTTTAGAACACAGGATGTCAGAGTTAAAAGAAACCTTAGAACAGACTGTCAGAGCTGGGAGGGTCTTTAGAACACAGAATGTCAGAGCTGGGAGGACTATTAGAACATAACATATCAAAGCTTGAAAGAAACTTAGAATGATGTCAGAACTGGAAAGGATCTTGGAACTGGTCAGAGCTGGAAAGAATTTTAGAGACAATCTTATCCAGAACCCTCATTTGATAGATGATGTTATTGAAACCCACAAGAGAGAAGGGACTCTGAGTTTGTACAATCTAACATTTGCCTTCTCTATTGTCACATTATCCAAGTACTTCTTGTTTATCTGTCTTACTTTCTCAGGTAGACTAGCACTTTCTTGAAGACAGGGACTGTCATCATTTTGTCTTCCCACAGTCCTTGGTGAAGACGTTTCCTTTCTACTTTGTATCACTCTTAGATGCACACGTGCTCCTTGGTAGACTACTAGTTCTTTGAGGCAGGATCTGTGTCCTATTTATTTTTTTTTTATCTGTGAGACATTTAGAAAATGCTTTTGACTGACTGGCTGATTGATTAATGAGCTCTCCAGCCTACTGAAATATATCATTCCATCTTTATTACAATCTTATGGGCTAAGCAGTATAAGTATCTCTATTCTTCTCATTTTATAGATTTTGAAACTGAGGTACAGTGCTTCCTGAAGGTAGATTACAGAGGATCCCTCTTATTTGCAGTATTTTCTCTTCCAGACTGTAGCCCGTAGCAACTTCTCGGGGATTTTCCTGTCTACACACAGAAGACATTTTGCAACATTTGATCACTCCGGAGCTTGGCTGGATCTTGGTGCAATTCTGTAAATACACATGTATTTGGCACTGATTCCCCATTAGGGCAATGTAATTGCTATGCAGAACATGGAGCAAACATAGGCTTAATGAGGCCTTAACATAGCTCTGATGTTGCTGGGGGAGGGAGCAAAAAGACACTCCTGTGTCTTTGGCTCCAGAATCCCTGAGTGGGGAGAATAGGGGGACATTCTGTTAGAACTGGAAGAGACAGAACATGGGATGTCAGAGTTGGGAGAGCTCTTAGAATACAGACTCTGAGAGTTGGGAGGAACTTTAAAATTCAGAATGTCAAAACTAGAAAGGATCTTATAATAAATGATCAGAACTAGGAGGATACTTAGAACACAGAATGTCAGGGCTGGGAGGGAACTTAGAACACAGGATCAGGGCTGGGAGGGAACTTAGAACATAGAGTCAGTGCTGGGAGGTCCCATAGAACATAGGATGTCAGAGCTGAAAGGAACCTTAGAACCCCGAATGTCAGCTGGGAAAGTATTAAAATACAGGATGTCAAAGCTGGGAGAACCCTTAGAACACAGAGTGTTAGAAGGTAAAATGCCAAAGGTGAAAGGGATCTTAGAGATCACAAAGGGACATGCTATTGGTCACAAAAATTCATGCCATCTCAGATCATAATGATCTCTCTCTTTGCAGCTTAAAAGAAACAGTTCTATTAGAGCTGTACAGTCATCCTCTTTCACATCTGTAGCAATGTGTCCACTTGGAACCCATTAGCTCAAAGAAATGGCAAAGACTGGAGACAGGAATAAGTTTAAGGACTGAGATGAATCCATTGATTCCATTTGATTCCACAAGCAGTTCTTTACTTCCCAAGACCCAGCAGCTATACTTGACACTATTGTAGTGAAATGAACCCAAGGCAGCTCCATCACTGACCAGGTAGTGAATATTAGGAAAAATCTTTAACCCCTGAGCATCCACTCTTAGGAAGAGCAAGAAGCAGGTGCTAGGCGTGAGATAGACAGTACCCAGAAGAATCTCACGTTTCCAGGGTGGGTGAAAGTCAAAAAAAGCCCACCTTTTCTCCTCCTTTCCTCACAGCAGCTTCTGAGAACACAGCTGAAGTATTATCTTTGCCATGTAACAGATGAGGAATGGAGGCTGAAAGAGAGGAGATAGTGTTCAGAGTCTCAGGCTGATGAGTAGATTGTGCTGCAGTAGGTAATGAGTGGGTTGGGTTCTTGCTGCCCCTTTGGGACAATAGAAGTGGGACAAGACGAGGATTTGATAGGAAAAGGAGCTATTGGGGCCAAGGATAATAATTCAACTTAATAAGCAATTACTGAGTGCCATTTGTGTGCAACTGAGTTTAGGAGATAAAAGATCCTGCCCTCCTGAAGTTTGCAATCTTATTAGGATGAAAAGATTCCCACCTTCAAGGCAGATTGGGAAAGGTATCCAGGAGGGATTCAGGAAATGTTAGAAGAAATTTTAGGAGGAAGAGATGATTTTCATCAGAATGTGGTTATAAAGGAGGTTGCTCATCAGGGAAGTCTACCTGGAGGAGGTGATATAGGCCTTGAACAGAGGGAAGGATTTTAACTGAGTTGTTGAAGGGGATCAGGGTGGGGCTGGAGAGAAGATATTCCTTCCAGGTCGGGCCCAGTATGAGCAAATTCAAAGAGTGCTCGGTATGGCTCAGGCCGTGTAGAGGCAAAGATGGGAACAGAAACTGCTTTCAAGAAGCTTATGTTCTAAGGAGGGAAACAACATTTACAACGAGGACTGTCAGGTGCCGGTCCTTTTAACCACTTTCCCCAAATCCCTGAGAACCCGAATCGGAGCTCTGGAGCCAGGTTCTGGCTACATAGGACTCATCTCTGAAAGCTCTCATTGGTTGGTGAATCACACAGGGATGCCATAACTCATTGAAAGAGGAAGACACTTTCTGGCTGGCCCTCAGGTGATCAGCATTCAGTGTCTTAGGAAAGGGAAAGCCTCTCTTAAGGCTCAGTTTCCTCATCCAGAACTAAATAATAATAATGGTCTTAAAAAGTCCCTGACATTATGATATTCTCTATTCTAAAGTTCCTTGAAGCTCTGGCATTCTAAGTTCCAAGGCCCTTCTGGGGGCTTGGTTCTTCTAAGTTTCTTCTAGTTACAACATCTGTTGTTCTAAGGGCCCTCCCAGCTCTAACATTCTGTGTTCTAAGGGTCCTCCCAGCTCGGACATCCTGGGTTCTAAGGGCCCTCCCAGCTCGGACATCCTGGGTTCTAAGGGTCCTCCCAGCTTAGACATCCTGGGTTCTAAGGGCCCTCCCAGCTCTGACATGCTGGGTTCTAAGGGCCCTCCCAGCTCTGACATCTCATGTTCTAAGAGCCCTCCCAGCTCTGACATCCTGGGTTCTAAGGGTCCTCCCAGCTCGGACATCCTGGGTTCTAAGGGTCCTCCCAGCTCTTACATTCTGTGTTCTAAGGCCCTTCCAGCTCTGACCCCCTGGGTTCTAAGGGTCCTCCCAGCTTGGACATTCTGGGTTCTAAAGGCCCTCCCAGCTCAGACATTCTGGGTTCTAAAGGCCCTCCCAGCTCTGACATTCTGGGTTCTAAGGGTCCTCCCAGCTCTGACCTCCTGGGTTCTAAGAGTCCTCCCAGCTCTGACATCCTGGGTTCTAAGGGCCTTCCCAGCTTGGACATCCTGGGTTCTAAGGGCCCTCCCAGCTCTGACATCTCATGTTCTAAGAGCCCTCCCAGCTCTGACATCCTGGGTTCTAAGGGCCTTCCCAGCTCTGACATCTCATGTTCTAAGAGCCCTCCCAGCTCTGACATCCTGGGTTCTAAGGGTCCTCCCAGCTCTGACCTCCTGGGTTCTAAGGGCCCTCCCAGCTCTGACCTCCCGGGTTCTAAGGGCCCTCTCAGCTCTGACCTCCTGGGTTCTAAGAGCCCTCCCAGCTCTGACCTCCTGGGTTCTAAAGGTCTTTTCAATACTGACATTTTGTGTTCCAATGTTCCCTCTAACTGACAACCTGGGCTTCTAAGGTGCTTTAGAACACAGAAGGTGAGAGCTGAAAGGACTTAGAATCATTCTATGATCACGGGCTTCCACGGATGGCAGGGGCCTCCAGCATTCCCTCACCCTCCAGCCCCAGTCTTCATCCCTGCCCTCCTCCTGGCAGTGTCCACACCCGGGCCTCCCCCTGGCAGGGACAAATGCCACCGAAGCTCCTGCTGCCAGACTGCAGGCGACACTTGATCTCCCCCTCCCTTGCCTAGCCCAGCCCAGGCTCCTCCTGCTCTCAGGTGCCCTGAGTGACAGGGAGAGATTAGTGAGGCTTAAGGAAAGCTGGAGGTGAGGCAGGGAGGAGCGGGTGCTTACATTCCTGGCTGCCACAGCCTGGAGACCTGTGGGTGAGGAGGTGGGGTGGGGGGAGGGGGAGCCAGGGGCTACAGAGTGCTGGGGGAGCAGGGAGGTGCTGAGGGAGCCTCTGAGAGACACGGGCTCAGCCGAGAGATGGGAGCAAAGCCGAGTATGTGAGCCCAGAAATGGGCTGCTCCTCCTAGTCCTTCGCCAGCACACTCATACTCACACACATCCCCCTGCCCAGGGCATCCCACACTGACCCTGGGAGATGACCCAGTCCAGCGGCTGATCACCTGGCCCACAAGCCCGGCTCCAACATCCCTGAGAAATGGTCATTCACTTGGGGACATGAGGTGAGGGGGCACCCCCCCGCCCCTCTGGGATGGCCCTACCTCGCTGTCAGAAAGGATTTCTTTGCCCCAAGCACATATCTACGCATGGTATTCAATGACCATAATATTACATGGACCCAGAAACATGCAATCGCACAATCATACAGGATACCACATGGTCCTGCATTCCCAGAAGCGTACTGGTCCATGAAAGAAACACTGGCCAGCATGGAATATAGACATAATAGACACAGGAAGACATCTACATTCATGGGATTAGAGATCTTAATCTTGTAGGGATTCCGGAGGTTATTAAATCCTACAGATGAGGAAACTGAGGCACAGAGGAACCAAAAATCTTGAATAGAGTTACAGAGCTAATAGTCTGAGGTATGACTCAGTTTTTCTTTTTTTTTCTTTCCTTTTTTTTCAGTTGGCAAGTTTTTATTTTCTCTCCTTCCCACTCTACCCCAATTTAAAAGAAAAAAAAAAAAGCAAAATGAGTTATGAAGTCAGATTTATTGATGCGCCTACTGTCCTCTTCATTAGACCACACAGCTTCTCATTTAGTTCCATCTGTGTAGAAGGGCAGTCACAGGACAAACATCACACAATTTTGTGACGAGTCCCAATCAGGGACCCTCATAATTATGTTCCAAGACACCCACTGGCTCCTGCTGGCCCGATCCCTGACCTTTCTCTCCTGCCCACAGCCATCCCATGAGGCAGAGGGTTAAAGGGAGCCAGCCTCCTGTCTCAGGGCTGCACCATGGAATGGGAACTGCAGGCTGGCACCAAGTGCAAGAGCTCACGCCCTGCCCTGCCCGGCTTCAAGTGAGGCAGGCAGGCAGGCACAGTGCCATGGCGGGGAGGCAAGCCCGTACTGTGTCATTCCTTAATGAGGCCTAATCCCAAACCTCAGCAACCCCAGGAGCTCCTTCCCCTGTCAGACTCACGTGAACTCCCTCTATGTCGGTTCCTCCCTCCCCTCACACACATACCTTCCCATTCCCTCCTCTCCCTCCCGGCCCATCCCTGCCCAGCCCAGTCTGCAGCAGAAGTTTGTTTTAGGCTACTTGTCCTCTTCTCAGGACCTTCTGCCCCACTCCCCCCTTTTCCTCAACTCTGGTCTTTCATGGGGATAAATCTGCAGGCAGACGGAGGGAGCCAGCTGAGAAACACAGGGCTCTGAGCTTTCACTTGTCTATGGATGGGATTTCGGTTGTTGTTGTCTTTGGTCCTTCCTTCTAGAAAAGGACTGTGACATCAGAGAGGGGATGCTATGACTTGTAAATAAATTGGATTTAAGTGAGGGCTGTGCAAGGTCACCTGCCTCAGTTTCCCCTCTGGAGCCATCTGAGTCAGCAAGATATGGATATACAGATCAGAACGCCTGGAGAGGGTCCTGGCCTTTTAAAGGTCTTTCCCAGGTCTAAGTTTGATTGGGGGCAATGCTAGGTAAGAAGAAAGTTAGAAAATAGCTACTTTTACCTAGTCAAAAAAAAATCAGCCTGGGAGGGGAAGATCCTCAGCATTTCTGGCCCAACAGAAACAACTGCATTTACATTCACTCTGAGCAATCAGGGCCCTAATAAGGACTCTATGGAGGACCTCTAGTTGGTCAATCAATGAGAGTTGGTGATTTGGGTTTGAGGCACAGTCCTTAAGGAAGAAATTTAGTCCTTAAACCCCAAGGTATCCACAATCAAAATCAAAATTTCTATTTCTTTGAGCATCACAGATAAGGGTATGGTGCTCTGTGTGGATGGAAGGAGAGGAAGGAGAGGAGAGGAGAGGATGGATGGGTAATGTTTAACCAAAGTTATGACTCCCTAATCTGTGTACTCTGTGGGACCTTTTAGGGTACTAGGGTGTTAAAGAGTTGGAAGGGACTTTGGAACATAGAATGTCAGAACCTAGAGTGGCAGATCTAGTCAGGAAAAATTGAGTTCAAATCCAGTCTCAGACACTTAGTAGCTATGTGACCCTGGGCAAAGCACTTCTGTGTGCCTCAGTTTCTTCATCTGCAGAATGAGAGTAATCATAACATCCGCTTCCCAGAGTTGTTGTAAGGATTAGATGAGATCATATTTACAAAGTACTTTGCAAATTAAAGGCTTAGATAAATGTTGTTATTATTACAAAAGTATAAAATTTAAAAAAAACCTTAAGAACATAGAATATTAGCACTGAAAGAAAACTATACAAATAGAGTATTAGAAAGTCAGAGGTGGAAGGAGCATAGGAAATAAAACAATAGAGCTGGGAGGGCTCTTAAAACCCAGGATGTTAGGGCTGTGAAGGACCTTAGAACCCAGGATGTCAGAAGTGGCAGGACCCTTAGAACATGGGATGTCAGAGTTGGGAGGGCTCTTAGAACATAGAATATCAGAAGTCAGAACTGGAACATAGGTATAGTTTGGAATAGATGATCTTCAGGGTCCTTTTCAGGTCTTTTATTTTATTGTTTTATGCCTGGAATTTTAGAACCAGGACCTGACTGAAAATCATTGCTGGCCCAAAGAAAGAAAATATTTGTACTTTTGAAATATACTATTTCTTGAAGACAAAGTCAATCAATAAACTCCATAAACAGGAAGAACCTTTACTGTGCGAGGTGTTGTGGAATATAGAGAGAAAAGTGAAACAAATTCTACCGTCTACCATAATTCTACCCTTATGTTAGAATATAAATTCATTGGCCAACGTAGTATGTGTATAGACATGTACTGATATATCCCCACTATGTATAAGCCCATTATCCCATGCCTATGTTGACTATTTAGAACATAGAATGTCAGAGGAGAGAGCCTTTGTCAATCCAGTTCAGGAGTTCTTAAGATTGGGTCTGTGATGTTCAAATATTTTGTATTTATTTTTTCTAAACTGGTAAAAATTATTTTGTAGTTTGGAAACATAATTTTTTTATGATTCCATTTCAATATAGTTGATTTTCATTGCAATCCCATGTTCATTATTATTATTTTCATTTTAAGTTATTATTCTGGTAAGGGGTTCGTAGACTTCACCTTTCTGTGACATAGAAAAAGTTAAGAACCTTCATTCTACTCCTAACACCTCATTTGACAAATGAGAAAATTGAGGTCTACCCAGAGAAAGGGGAGTAACTCTTAGGGAGGCAGAGTTGGAATAGTCACAGGGTGAGATCTAGAACCCATGGCTCTTCTAGTCAAGGCTTCCCTTGGCTCTGGAGCACACGCCTGGGCTGCCCATGAGATTTCAGGGAGCACTGCTTAGAGGGGACAACACCCTTCCCCCTGGGCTGATCTACTGCCACTTCGGTACCCATCAGACACTGCCCATGTTTAGGGCGGCGCTCGCCCAAGCAGCTCTGCCCAGGCCTCCAGTCCTGGTCCTGCCCCTGCCCGTCTGGGTGGGTGGGTCCTGGCCCCAGAACACCTCCAATATCTCCTCACCGAGTCCTCAGGATAGGGAGGAGGAGGAGCTGGTTGCCATGCCTATTGGCTGAGCATTCCATTACATCCTGGGCCAGCTCTGGGAGGGGGTAACCAAAGGGCTATCCCCTGCTGAGAGGGATGGGGAGAGCCTGTGTTGGGAGGAAGGACTATTGGGGAGAAGCACCCAAGGCTTGTACTTCTTCTAGGGCAATGGGGAGACCACTGGATTTGGAGTTAAAAGGTCTGGGTTCAAGTCCCAGTTTTGTGTGAGACATTAACCAGTTTGGGCCTCAGTTTGCTCATCTGAAAAAAAAATCAGGGAGTATGATCTCCAGGATCTCTATAGTTCCATCTCTGTCTATTCAGGCTAGGGGTGGAGGAATGAGGGCAGGTGGGGAACAGGAAGGCTGAGGAGTGGAAGTGCAGCCTCTGTCACTGACCCCCATGTGACTTTGGGCTAGCCTCCCTGGACCTTCATTTCTTCACCTGAACATTGAGCTGGGGTGAGTGGAAATGGGTGCTCAGTGTTCTAACGTTCTAAGGTCAAGATGTCAAAGACAATGGCTGTAACTGCTCTAGAGCCAAAAAAAGGGGATATTTAATAAAATCAACAAGAATACAAAAGAACGCAGATGATCTTAATATGTGGTTTCCAAAGACAATATACTTAGGCAGGAATCCTCCTGTGTGGCTCAGTTGTTGTACTTGTATATGCTGTAGTGATTGTATTTGAGCACCTGTTCTGAGGGCCCTTTCCACTCCATGGCTGGTGTTCCAAGGTTCTTTCCAGCTCTGACATTGGATCCAGTCCCATCCTTCCTTCTGCTTGCTGGTCATCTCTTCCCAGATGCCCCCAACCTCAGACTCAGATGCTGGAGCCGACCTTACCTTCTCCCTCCCAACAAGTCTTCACAGCTGCTGATGAATTAGGTTCATAAGATCTGGAAGGGACTTTGGCGTTCTGCCCCCTCATTTGACAAATGAGAAAACTGAGGTTCAGAAAGGGGAGTTGATTTTTGTCTTCGGGCCCACAGATGGCAGAGCAGTAATTTGAATCAAGGTCTTCTAATTCTTACATCCTTCTAGTTATCCATGCTCGTAAATTTAGAGCCATCTTTGGCTCTTTCCTCTCTCTCATCTGTTTTAATTTTTATAACATCCTTCACATCCTCTGTGAAGCTTTTCCTATTTATCCCCAGGCTCTACTCGCCTCCCTTCCCCTTAGTTGCCTACATGTTTGCCTGCCTCTCAAAAGAGGTAAGCTCTTTGAAGACGGGCATTTTTGCTTTGTATCCTCCCATAGTGCTTTGCATGGAATAGAACCTTGTTAGATGATTGTTGAATTGAATGGAATTTCCCCTAGTCTTCTTCATTCCCACTTTCTTAGCAGAGATACTGGAGTGGTTTGCCATTTTCTTCTCCAGCTCGTTTTTACAGATGAGTAAACTGAGGCAAACAAGATTAAGTGATTTGTCCAGGGTCACATAGCTGTTAAGTATCCGAGGTATATAAGTATCCAGGTCAGTCTTTCTGACTCCAAATCTAGTGCTCCCTCCATTTCAAACACATCTGTGTTTAGTAAAACATTTGTTGAATTGAATCGGGGATCTTACATGTCGTCCCCTCCCAGCCACATACAGTCTACTTCTTTCTTCTTTCCTCCAAAAGTATCGCCCTGACTCAGAAAATACCGGGAGATTATGCTGACAGCAGGTTAGCCCTTTTTAGAGAGCCCAGTTTCAGGTAACCCCAGCATCCCGAGGAGAGGCCCTAAGGAACAAAATTAGCAATCAGAATAAGCAGTCCTGGCACCTAACTTGGGGCTGGGTTACAGATGTGTGGGCTGGGCTCAGGCCTGGAGTGAACCAACCTGTGCTGGCCTGCTCTGTGAGCATCAACTTAGGGCATTCCTCCCACCACCAAACCTGGCTTGGGGCAAGGGAAGGAGGAAAGGAGGAAGAGGAGAAGAAGGAGGAGAGGTAAGAAGAAGGAAATATGGAAAAAAAGCTTCAGAGCATGAGAAAGGGAAAAAGTAATGAAAGGAGAGAGGAAGGAGAGCCCTTGAAAAGCAGAAATGTTGGAGCTGGTGGAGAGTGAGGGAGAACCTAGAATGTCAGAGCTGGGAGGAACCTTAGAACACAGAATGTCAGAACTAGAAGAGCCCTTAGAACACCAACTCTCAGAGTTAGAACACAGACTGTCAGAGCTTGAAATATAGAATGCCATAATCCAGAGAGACCTTAGAACAGAAGGAACTGGAAGGAAGCTTAGAACACAGAATATCAGGGCTGGAAAGGCCCTTAGAACTCAGCATATCAGAGCTTGGGAGGAGCCTTAGAACCCAGGATGTTAGAGCTGGGAAGGCCCATAGAACAGAGTATGTTAGAGCTGGGAGGGACCTTAGAATCCAGGATTTCAGTGCTGGGAGGGAACTTAGAACCCAGGAGGTCAGGGTTTAGAACACAGACTTTCAGAACCTGGAATGCAGAATGTCATAACCCAAAGGGACCTTAGAACAGAATATTAGAGGTGGAATAATCTTAGAGAATATAGAATGTTAGATCTTGAAGGACCTTAGAACATAGAATGTTAGATTTCAGACCATCTAGTTCCCTTGAAACTCAGATTTGGAAAGAGTAATTGATATGTCCAGACCCCAGCCCTTCAGTTTAAAACTCTTTTCTCTTTAGAGAAGAATGAACAAGGAGAGAAGGAAGAAATTGATGAGCCCTAATTTTGGTTCACGTCACGTTTTGGCTCATGGTGCCCATGCTCTCAGCTCTTGTGCCCACCCCACTCTCCCTGGGTGCCCATGGGTGGGTCTGTTCCAGAATGGGTCTGATCTAAGGCTCAGCTTTTCTGCTAGCTGCCCCTTTCAGTTCCAGTCAGTTTCTCCCTTCTCACCATAGTAGAAATCCTCTATTCCCTTTTCCCTTTGTTCTCTTCTGTAGGGCTCATCTCTCTGACCTCTTAATGGAATTATTTGATAGCTTTAATCTCTAGCCTTCCATCTAAATGGTAAAGCTAAGGGAAAACTCATTTGGGGACAATTAATTAAACAGGAGCTAATTAGGTCAGAAACTGTACCTCAGAGGGCCTGGACTGAGACTATTTGAGGAGAAAAAAAGAGGAGGAGGAAGAAGAAGCAATGTTGGACCACCTTTATCTTCCCTCTGAGTGACCTCTCCATCCTCATTTTCCTGAACCACTATCCATCTCTTTCACCTTGGATCATGGTTCTTGGCTCACACCTCAGATAAATGCACTCAGAGTATTTTGGGCAAACCATGGTCTTTTTTTATTCCTCTTTTTATTTCACTATTAAGTAAGGGAAGTGAAGTAGGTGTTCTCTAATTCCTCTCCTAGCTATGGCAGTCTTTATTCTATGGTCCCTTCCAACTTTGACATTTTAGATTTAAGGGTCCCTAGATGATATCCTGTCTTCTAAGGGCCTTCCCAGCTCTGACCTCCTGGGTTCTAAGGGCCCTCCCAGCTCTGACCTCCTGGGTTCTAAGGGGGCCTTGTTAGCCTTTTCAGATTTCTCAATGGACAAAACACAGAATCTGGAGCCAGATCATCTTGGTCTGAACCCATCTCTATACTTACTGGTTTATGTCCTTGGACAGACACTTTCCTGCTGTGGGGCTCAGTGTCTCCATTTGTAACATGAGGAGAACGGATGAGATGATCTTTAAGGTCTTGGAGGGGGAAGGAGCATCCTTGGTCTCTAGCCCAGCCTTCCTTCCACAGGAATCCCTTCTACAGCAGATAAAGAAGTGGCCAAGCCCTTTCCACAAGGACCTTTGGGGAGGGCCAGCCCCTGCCTCCTTGGGCAGCATCTTCCAGGTTTGGACAGCTCTCATTGTTAGGAGGGCTTTCTTTTCATCAAGCCTCGATCTGCAGCTTCCACCCACCGCTGCTGGTTCTTCCCTCTGGGGCCAAACAGAACAAGCCTAATCCCTCTTCCATGTGACAGCCTTTCAAATCCTTGCAGACAGCTCTCATGTCCCACCTGTCTTCTCTGCTACATGATTAACATCCCTGGTTCCTCCAGTTAATCCTTCAAGGGAATGGTCCACAGACCTTCACCATGCGGGCTGCCTGTCTTTGCTTACGGTTCAAACTGTCCATGTCTTTCCTAAAACATGGTAGCCATCTCTAACGTTCCATGTTCTAAGGTTGCCCTCAATGCTAACCTGCTAGAATTTTGGGAGTTACTCTTTTTACATTTACATTTTCAAATGTAAATCTTTAAATTGACATTTTCAAAGGAGTGTAAGTAAAAATATCCAATAGATTTTTTTTTTTTTTTGGAAGGATGAGAAGTCTAGACCTATGATTTCATAGGATTGCTAGGTGATGCAGTGGATATAGCACTGAGTCTAGAGTCAGGAAGACTTGGCTCAGACACTCACTAGTTGTGTGGCCGGTCAAGTCACTTCACCCTGTTTGCCTCAGTTTCCTTATCTGCAAAATGAATTAGAGAAAGAAATGGCAAACCACTCCAGTATCTCTGACAAAAAAAAAAAAAACCCAAATGGGGTCATGAAGAATAAGATACAACTGAAAAATGATGGAGCAACAAAAAGGATTTCTTATGTGTGTGGGGGTGTGCTGGAGACAATTTGAACTAGTTGAAGCTGATTGTTAAATTTTCATTATAAGCATTTGCATTTGGAAATCAACAAATGCTACAAATCAGGGCTTGATTTATTATTTTGTTGATTATTATGAATAAAATGATGGAAAAGATGTTAGTCAGGAATATTAAACTTAAGTGTGTCCTGTTTCCTTCAGGGAGAACTAGTTGGGAAACATTATTACCACCAGTACTCCCTTGGGTGTAAGATCTTTCCATACTGAAATTGTCTCCTCTGATATAGATTCACAATTCATCTATAATTACTGTTTGAGAGAGTTTCCGGGGGCACCTGAAGCTGGCTCCCCATTCGCAATGACTTATTACTGCTCTAGCCAACATTTCTGTATGTCTTTTAGAGTTTTGCAAAGCACTTTGCCTGCCACAGCCTCGTCGGTGCCTCTCAAAGACCCTGTGATTGTCTGGTTTTTACTGTCCATATGTTGCCCATGAGGAAGCGAATCAAATAGGTAAAATGGCTCACAGCTGGAAGGAATAGAAACCAGAATCTGTCTTCGTGCTAGATCACACACTTTAAAGCTGGAAAGCAAATCCCACCTCCTCATTTTACAGATGAGGAAACTGAGTCATATTTTTTTTGGGGGGGGGATTTGCCCGCAGACACATGGCTAAATCAGACACAGGTCTTTTCTTGAAGCACTTTGTAGAATCACAGAACCAGAGCTAGAAAGGATCTTGGAACCCCCTGGGTTTGATCTTCTCCCTTTACAAATGCGGAAATGGAATCAGAGCAATCTAGTGACTTGTTCAGGAACATACAACATGTCCAAGGAGGGATTCAAATCCAGTTCTCGCTGCCTCAAAGTGTCCATGCTCCTTTTACGGGTGCATAAGGGGCCTGGCAGACGTGGCTGAAGCCCCATGTTAAGGACTAATTACTTTGTTTGGGTATGAGACAGGGGCACATGTCCCCAGAAGGGACAGAGGAGCACATTTCTGGGGTCTCCTGAGGCACGTGGGGAGGAGCCCTGCCCCTCTCTCTTCCCAGAATGTCACCTGCCACAGGGTGCAGGAGAGGGGATGGTCGTCAGCAGGAATCCAGAAGCCTCGATCAGGTTCCTGCCCTCTGGGGGGAGGGGTGGCCTCCTGCCTCCCTGTAAATCCTGAATTAATTAATCACTGGAATCTCCTCCGTGGCATGAACAGCCTGTGTCACTGGGTCCTCAGTGAGAATTGCAGGGATTAGTGCCTGGCTGGAGGGGAGGGGGGGGCATTACAAGGGTCTCAGTTTTCACCTTCAGGAGAAATCCAAACTGTCCCCTTGGCCCCCACCCTTCTGCTCCCTGGGCCCAACAATCCCTTGTTCTTACAAGGGGCATTATCCGCTCTAATCCCTGGGGAGACCTGACTGGCTGGCGGGTGGGTGAGGGCCCAGGCAGTGCCTCCCAGTGTGGGCAAGGGACTCAGCCCTTCCCCCTCCCTGCCAAGGCTGAGAGGTGAGGGCAGCAGACTGGAGAGGGGACTCATGGACGTGCCCTCTGACCTTCTCATCCCTGCCCATCCACATAGGTGCTTTAAGCAGGGCTGTCTCAGGAGAGATATTATTGTCTTTGTTTTGGGATTTTGGGGGACATTTTTGACTAGACAATTGGGGTTAAGTAACTTGGCCAGGATCACCCAGCTAGGAAGTGTTAAGGGCCCAAGGCCAAATTTGAACTCCAATCCTCCTGGTGCTCTATCCACTGCACCTCCCAGATGCCCCTGGAGCATTCTCTGACAAGAGCGAGACCCTGTGAGAGGCTGCATGTCTCCCCTGACATTCTCGAGCTGGTATCCCCAGAGTGGAACACAGTTCCTGGCACATAGTAAGCGCTTCATACATGTCTCCTGAACTGGCTATTGGGACTAGGGTAGAAGGAGCTTTGAATGCCAAACAGAGGATTTTATATTTGCTTCTGGAGGTGATAAATCACATCAATAGTATGTTTCAGCAGTAGCCCTCAAACCCCAGACTGCAATCTAGAGACTTAGAATTGTCCAGGATTGCTGGACAATTGTCCAAGGTTTGTGGCCTTTGAAGCCAGCTCTGTCCGCTATGGCACTACCTTTCTGGCACACGGCTGGAGATTGATAAATGCTTCTTCAATTAGATTGTATCAAACTCACTGCAGAACTGGGACCCTTAAGATACAGGACCTAGTTGGGTATAAGAGATGAGAGGGAAGGGAACTCTCAGTTTACCACTAGGAAAGAAGGGGATGAATCAGGGTGTTTGAGATAAATAGTGAGGTCAGAAACAAGAACAGGCAGAAGGAGAAAGTTATAAGGTCAAATTTCTGACCATCCTAGTGGCTTCACAGGAGAACGGGCGGCTCCAAGAAGGAGCGAGTGCCTGGTCACCTGTGCAGATTTTGTCTGAGAGCTGACAAATGCTCCCCATGGCAGGAGGTTGATCATGTTGAGCTGGGAGGTCCGATCTGTTCCTAAGTTTTCATCTTTGTACTATGAAATTCAATTTGGGATTCCATGTTTTAGGAACGATAAGAGACCAGAAGAAGGTGACCAGGATAATAAAAGACCTTGAATCCATTTGAAGGAACTGGGGATATTTTATCCGGAGAAGAGAAGACTGGGGGATGATATGATCTCTGCCTCAGATATAAGAAGGGTCTATCTTATGGAAGAGAGATTAACTTTGTTTTGACTTGGGGACATTGTTAGAAGATACAAAGAGGCTGAATGGAAGGGGAAAAAAAACTTTTTGATTCTATGACTTTATGATTTTATTCCTAATGATTAGAAGTAATAATTTAAAAAATGGAGAGAGGGAGTGTGTTCCCCATCCCTGGAAGTCTTTAAGAGAAAGTTAAATACCATTTGATAGATTGCAAAAGTGATTCTTTTTTATATAATAATAGTTTTTATTTTTCATAGTACAATCAAAGATAGTTTTCAACAGGCACTCTGTGCAAAACTTTATTCATTCCTCCCCCAGACAGTCAGTAATTGTATTAAATGGCTTCTTAATCCTGCTTATTACATCTAAGTTACCTTGAGCAAATCACTTAGCTTCTGTAGAAGCCTCAGTTTCCCCATCTGTAAATTAAGGAGGGAAGGTTGAATTGCCTTCCTATTCTAACCTAACCTAAGCTAACCTAACTTCTAATATAAGTAATTTCCCCTTCAGAGGATCTAGTATCCTAAGATGACTGGAGATCATAAGATTTTGGAACTGGAAGGATCCTTTGAGAACAAAGAGACTGATGGTTCTCCAAAATTTACCACATTAGAGGGTGGTGCATTTCTGCAGAGCATGCTTCAAATTGTATATAATTTATACTGGTCAATCAGCATTCCAAAGCCTTCTGTGATATGCTGGAATTCCTCAGGGCAAGATATAATACTATGATAGGAGCAAAAAAGTCAGATAGGATCAAATGTGCTCATTTTACAGGAAAGGAAACTGAGTCCCAAAGAAGGTAAGTGATGTCATAGGATCATAGGAGTGTAAATTTAGAGCTGATAGTGACCTCAGGGATTATCTAGTTCCTGGTGTCAAACTCAGATAAAAACTGGAGGCTACTGGTCCAAACATAAAGTCCCTGGACTTAGAAAACCACATATTAACATTCTTTATGTTATATTACATTTTTGTTAGCTATTTCCCAATTTAATTTGGTTTGGGCTGTGCAGGGGAGTGTGGGGGCATGTGAATTGCTTTGTTTGGTACCCCTCAGCTAGACTAAGTCCCCTCCCTTCTCCCCTGAGGTTACTTTGGGTTTATTCTGTATTTTATATGCTTATGTAAGGGGGTGGCTATCACATGTGCAGAGAGCATTAACGTGCTTAGCTGATGCAATTTCCCTAGTGGAAGAGTTTGGGGAACCTGCTCCTGGGAAGAGTTGAGTTGTTGTATAATGAAAGTGCATTGGAGAGACTTTGCAACAAGCATAAACATTCTGTAACTGGTTCTGGTCTGCTAGCCACCTGGTGAATGGCAGCCTCTTTGACTGACTGCAGCTAGGGAGCCAGAAAGGAGTGGGGAGTGCCCTCAAAAGACTTTGGCTCTTTCTCTTGGTGGAACTCTGCTCTTGTTTTGATGCTGTCCAGTGAGAAGATGCTGTAAGGGGGAAAGGCCTTGGGCCTCTCTCTGCGGCCAATGGCCATGGAAAACAGGCCATGAGCTTTTCTTTGGGCATTCATTTTTTTTTTTTTTTAGTTTCAGGTGGAAGTACTGGGGGCGGTGATCTTGTGATTTTTAAAAAATGTTAGAGGGAGAGAGAGAGAGAGATAGAGGCAAACAGAAGAAAGAAGAAAAGGAGAAGAAGGATATGAGGAAGAGAGGCGGAGGAGGAAGATGGAGGAGGAAGAAAAATAAGGAGGAGGAGGAGGAAGAAGAGGAAAAAGAAGGAGGAGGAGGAGGAAAAGGAAGAAATGGAACAAAAGCAAGAAGAGGAAGAGTAGGAGAAGGAGGAAGAAGAAGAGGAGGCAGAGCAGGAGGAGGAGGAGAAGGAGGAGAAGGAGGAAAAGAAGAAGAAAAAGGAGAAAGAGGAGGAGGAAGAGAAGAAGAAGAAGAAGAAGAAGAAGAAGAAGAAGAAGAAGAAGAAGAAGAAGAAGAAGAAGAAGAAGAAGAAGAAGAAGAAGAAGAAGAAGAAGAAGAAGAAGAAGAGGAGGAGGAGGAGGAGGAGGAGGAGGAGGAGGAGGAGGAGGAGGAGGAGGAGGAGGAGGAGGAGGAGGAGGAGGAGGAGGAGGAGGAGGAGGAGGAGGAGCAGAAGAAGAAGAAGAAGAAGAAGAAGAAGAAGAAGAAGAAGAAGAAGAAGAAGAAGAAGAAGAAGAAGAAGAAGAAGAAGAAGAAGAAGAAGAAGAAGAAGAAGAAGAAGAAAGAGGAGGGGGAAGAGGAGAAAAAGAGGAGAGAAAGAAGAGAGGAGGAAGACAGAGAGACAGATCTAGATATTTGGAGGCTGAATACATGGAATTTACAGCCATTTCACCATCAGTTCCCCAAGACCAGCACGGAGCCTTCAGAATTCAGCTTAGACATAGCTGAGAGGGAAGTTATGCCTTCTCTGGCCATGAATCTAAGGGGACTTAAAACCTGTGCTAAGTTTTAGCCCACTCTCTCCTGAAGCAGAGTGCTATAGGGAGAGTGTGTCCTAAGGTATCAGGGAGAAAATGTTTATTCCTCTCTCATTGTTCTGTCTTCAAAGCAAGAATCCCTTGTTGAGTGGAGCTGGGGTGCTGCTTGGTGTTGGCTAAGGGGGCGAGGTGGAACACAGCTGGGCCAGCGGCTCAAGCCGAGAGCCCCTTAGAGGACCCCGGGAGCTGGCGGAGGCGAGGCAGCAGCTGCCTCTGAGACAGTGACCCCAAAGACTGGGTCCATTTCTACAAGGCATAGATGAGGCACCTGCAGAGTAGCCTGGAAAGACAGGAAGATATAGGTTTAAAAGAGCCTCTGATAAGTAAGTACTGGCTGTGTGACCTTGGCAAGTCTCTTAGCTACTGAAGAGTTTCAGAAAATTGTCTAAGAGCACAAATTGCTGAGAACGGCTGGGTGACCTGCTTTGGTAAAGGAGTTTTCTTCACCTGGCAGTTCATTCTACCTGTAAAAACACAGCATCCTGACCCTCTCCATATACTTCTGCACATAGATACTATCTCTCCCAGTGAATATAAGCTTTTTGTGGGCAGGGAGTATTTCAGTTTTTTGCCCTTGTATCTCCAGAGTCAGCCTTGGACCTACTAAGTGCTGCATAAGGACTTGTTGAATCAGATTTAAGGAAGACAAAGAAAGTGGGTCCCAGAGAGAAGGAGGGAAGTTATCTGTCCAGGTTCACCCAGATTTTTATTAATAGGGCTGCGGTTTAAATCACAGTCTCGTCCTTGTCACGGAGCTCCTATACTGTACCATGTCGAGTCCTTATTCACTAGGATTGCCAGTCCCACCTCCCCAGGGCCTACCTGCACATGGAGGCCTGGGCTCTTGGGGAACCCCAACCTCTGAGGGCCCCAGTGCTACTGAGAGGGGGCTTTGACCCAACTCACAAAGGACTGGTGTGTCCAGCTGGGAGGGGCACTGGCCGCTGGTCCCACTCTGAAGCCAGGGATTTGGCTCTCAGAGTGAGTAGCAGACAGAATGGCCCTTTCTAAAGTTTCTTTTTTAATTAGCAGGCCCCGGCTAGGCCACAAGGGGGGCTTTTGTTGGCTTCAGCCGGGGAGGGGCTTCAGCAGTGCAGGCAGTGGCAGCAGGGGGGTTGGGTCTGCAGTGTGGTCCCCTGTAACTGGAACCAGCTCTGCCTCCTAAGGCCCCAGAATAGAGTAGGGGGAGGGGAAGACCAAAGATGGGAAGAGGGGGAGATTGAGATGAGTGAAAAGGATGGGTAGGAGAGGAGAGAAGGGATTTGGAGTTGGAAGATCTCAGCCACAATTCTGGTTCTGTTACTAACTTTACCTCTGTGATCTAGAATAAGGCACTCCCCTTTTCAGAGTAAAATGAGAGGAGCTCCTTCCAGCCCTTCCAGCTTTCACATTCTATGTCCTAAGGGCCCCCCCAGCTCTGACCTCCTGTGTTCTAAGGGCCCTTTCAGCTCTGACCTCCTGGGTTCTAAGGGCCCTCCCAGCTCTGACCTCCTGGGTTCTAAGGGCCCTCCCAGCTCTGACCTCCTGGGTTCTAAGGGCCCTCCCGGCTCTGACCTCCTGTGTTCTAAGGGCCCTTCCGGATCTGACCTCCTGGGTTCTAAGGGCCCTCCCGGCTCTGACCTCCTGGGTTCTAAGGGCCCTCCCGGCTCTGACCTCCTGAGTTCTAAGGGCCCTCCCGGCTCTGACCTCCTGGGTTCTAAGGGCCCTCCCAGCTCTGACCTCCTGAGTTCTAAGGGCCCTCCCGGCTCTCACCTCCTGGGTTCTAAGGGCCCTCCCGGCTCTCACCTCCTGGGTTCTAAGGGCCCTCCCGGCTCTGACCCCCTGTGTTCTAAGGGCCCTCCCGACTCTGACCTCCTGGGTTCTAAGGGCCCTCCCAACTCTGACCTCCTGGGTTCTAAGGGCCTCCCCAGCTCTGACATCCTGGGTTCTAAGGGCCCTCCCAGCTCTGACCTCCTGTGTTCTAAGGGCCCTCCCGGCTCTGACCTCCTGGGTTCTAAGGCCCTCCCAGCTCTGACCTCCTGGGTTCTAAGGGCCCTCCCAGCTCTACCAGACTACAATGCTTTGAGGGACCCCGGTTGCAGCTTGGCTAGGGCTGTGCCTTAGTTTTCCCACCTTAGCATCTAGGGTGAACACGGGTAAGAGAATGTTGCATTTGGATAAGCAGATGTCCTTTGGAGTCCTAGCTCTGCTCCTTCCTACTTGTGTGATCTCAGTAATTCCATTTGTTTCTGGGATTTGCTGTCCTCGGTGGTTGGGCTCTATGACTTTCAATGGCTTTTAGACCTTTTTACCCCTTGTTCCATCATGTTATGACACTGGGATTGACAAGAGACTCATCTCATTTGACAATCTTCCTGTGCAAAGTCTCTGCTCTCCGTCAGGGGTTGGGATGCCCGTGATGGAAAAATTATGAAGCCTGAAATAAAAAGATCAGTCACAATGTTCCCAGTGATGAGTGACCTTGTTACTTACTGACTCTCTTTTCTAGCAGCCCCCCTCCTGCTGTTATGCCTTAGTTTCTCACACTGATTCATTCCCCTCTCTCCTGCCTCCCAAAATAAATCTCCAGTAGGATTCCTAGATTCAGAGTTGGGAGAGACTTTGGAGACCGGAGCCCAAAGGAGGCAAGTGATCGTGTCCAAATCCTGAAGATGGTAAGGAACATTGGCAGGATTTGAATCTGGATTCTTACTCCAGATCCAGGCATCTTTCCACTATATATACCTCCCCAACCCCACATTGAGAGCACTGGTCTGATAGCCATAGAATCATAATAGCAACAGCAGAAGGAGCGTTGGAAAAAAAGGACCAGGATCATAGGTCTTAGAGCTAGAAGGGACCTTAATGTTTGTCTAGTTCAGTCTCTCCATTTCCTAAATGAGGAAATAAAGTCCAGGAGTTAAATGCTTTGTCCCATATTGAAAAGCAAGGAAAGGTCAGGGGTAGAATTTGAACCCAGAGCCAGGGTTTTTCCTCCCAGAATACAGTGGTTTTCAAAAAAAAAGATGGTGGCCCTGCAGGAGACAGTGATTGAATACCATGTCCTAAGATACTGATGTGTGAAAGGGGGAGCAGGTGTAAGCAGAGGGGGGGTATGGAAGCTCCTTGCCAGGCGATTGCCAGGGGCTTCATATGGGCCACCGGTTAGACAGGAGTTTGCAACCTGATCTCCCGGCCCAAAGGCCAGGCTATTTTGGGGGTGGCAGTGGGAGGCTGAGGCTGTGGTGGGGCTGGGAGGTGCACTCTCTCCCCAACTCTTCTCTCCAGCTCTTAGCTAAGAGAATCGGGCTGGTCCTTGGGGAGGGTACCCCTCTGGTGAGCAAGGGACATATCTGTAGGGAGGGGTTATGGAGCAGGGAGTGGTGAGATCGGGTGCAGGGAAAGGCCTGTCCTATCTCCTGATGGAGTAGGGAGAAGCCTGGGCTGAAAGTCAGGAGCCCTGGCTTCTTAGTGCTAACTTGACTGCTTTTTAGCAGGTAGATCTTTGTTGGGACTCAGTTTCCTGGTCTGTAAAATGAGAATAATCTTTACTCTTCCTACCTCACAGGGCTGCTGTGTGGCTCAAATAGGATGGGAAAAAAATCATTGGATTATAATCTAGAGCTAAGAAGAACCTTAGAGATCATGTAGTCCTTTTGACAAATGGGGAAACTGAAGCCCAAGGAGATTAAACGCCTTATCCAAGACTCCAAATCCACATACCTTTTCCAAAGCCCTTTCCAGAACTCCACCCCCACCTCCAATCCAAGTGAGACACAAGTAAAGATAAATAGAATGTAAGAAATAGTAAGGGCATGATGGGCCTGGAGAAGAGAGGGAAGAGAATGGGACAAAAATCAAGGCAGGTTTTATTGAACGAGGAAGCTTTTAGGTGGCGTATTTAAAGATGAATAGGAGGTGAATAATTGGAGAAAGGAGGGAGGTTTGAGGAGATAGTGGGGAGGGTTTTCCAGAAGAGGAGTAACCGCACATTTTAAATCTGGGGTAAGGTGAGCCAGGGCCTAAGATACAGTGTAGTCACTGAGCTAAGGAGGCATCCTGATGATGCTTCAAGATTCCCAAGCCACTTAAAGCCAGAAGTGGGGAACATCAGGAGAGGTGTACGGCCTCCGGAGAGGGGGAATGATAGCTCCTGGATATTGCCGCTGGGCTCCTTCTGTGCTTTGACATAGGGTCCTAACACTGGTTACTCCTGCCCATTCTAGAAGTACTGAGTCACCAGGGGGTGAGTTGGACATGTCGGGTTCAGCTGAAGATCTTCAGGGGGAGGAAGGAGAGGTGGAGGAGATCCTAGAGTTATGGACATATATACATATCCCTATAGTTAGAGAGGTCTATAGTTATGTGTTTTTTTGAAGTCAGACAGTTCATGAGGCCTGAGTTTGGAAGGGACCCTGACTTGCTGGGGACCTGGAGGCCAGTGCAGCTGCTGTTGGGTCACGGTCCAGCTCAAGCTGGAGCCCACACTCACCCTACAAGGGACAGAAGGCTTCTCCCCCTTATCTGGAACAGGTTTCCATCCTTAGTTCCCACTTGGCCCCAAAGGATGGCCCTGGACTACGGACCCCAGATCTTTGAGCCAGGAAGCGAGGCCTTCTGGTCATTTGGGCCCTTCTGAAAATGCTCCTGACAGATGAGGGGAAGGAAGGAGGCCAAATTCCCACAGAGAAGCTGCCCTGTGCTGGCAAACTCTCTTGGCACTGCCCACTTATATGGGTTCTGGGAAGGGCCCTGGGTCATTGCCTGGGATAGTTGGAACATCTGGGAGGCACCAGCCTGGGTGGGCACTAGTGCCAGTAGCATGCTATGTGTGTGGGGGTTTAATGCCTTCTCAGGCTGGATGTGGTCTTTCAAGAAGGCTGTAGTTTATACTGTGGTACAATGGGGAAAATGGGGTCTTCTAGTTAAAGGACCTCACTCTAACAATTATTACCTTGCCAATTGTAGATTAAGTTATTATCTCTCTCTAGGGAATCGATTTTTTTGGCTTGGACTAATAGATCCATTCTGTGCTCCAAGGCCACTTTAAATAGTGAAATTGTATGTTCTAAGGTTCTTTCAATATCTATGACATTTTGTGTTCTAAGGGCCTTCCCAGCTCTGACATCCTGGGTTCTAAGGGCCTTCCCAGCTCTGACCTCCTGGGTTCTAAGGGCCTTCCCAGCTCTGACCTCCTGGGTTCTAAGGGCCTTCCCAGCTCTGACATCCTGGGTTCTAAGGGCTCTCCCAGCTCTGACATCCCGGGTTCTAAGGGCCTTCCCAACTCTAAGATCCTGTGTCTTAAGGGCTCTCCCAGATCTGATATTCTCTGTTCTAAAGTTTCTTCTAGTAGTTCCCTCTAAAATTGTGTAGAGTTTGGGGATTTTTTTTTGCCTTTACACTGAAAATAAACTCTCTAAACTTCTTAGCTCATCAAGGCCCCACCACCTTCTCACTTTGGGAGATCTCTCTATCTCTGTGGCCCCTTTTTCCGACTGGTCACTTCTTCCTGGAATCTTTAGGAAAGGGCTTAGAGCAGCCATGTTTATTTCTTTACTAGCATTTACTTCTGTTCCTGATGCTCCATTCTCCCACATATTCTCACACCCACCTTTACAGCGTCCTTTACTTTTTTGTCTTTTGTATTAGAATATAAGCTCCTTGTAGCCCATCTTTCTATTTGCTTATATTTGTATTCTCAGCTCTTAGCACATGTAAGCAGTAAATGCTTCATCAAAACCTGCTGAATTGACTTGTTGACCCCTGTGTGAAAGGCTCAGCACCAGATAGGGGAGCCCAGAGGAAACCAAATGCTTCAGATTTGAGGTGCCTCACCAACAATATTTGCACACAATTGAAATAGAGAATAATTACACAAAGGTACATAATTAATTACTCCATGATATAACACATACTGAGTCCAGAGCAGAGGTTTTCAGGATGGGAGGATTCTTAGATCACAGAATGTCAGAACACAAGATATCGGAGCTGGGAGGACCCTTAGAACCCAGGATGTCAGAGCTGGGAGGTCCTTAGAACATGGGATGTCAGGGATGGGAGGCCCTTAGACCAAGGAGTGGCAAAGCTGGGAAGGCTTTCTGGAGGAGGCATACCAAGAACATTGCCAGATCATCATCTGTGGCAGCAGAGGAACAGGTGGGTGATTTATTGAGCTGTCTCCTGCAACTGAGCCACTGACCAGGAAGCAGACATGATATGGAACATGCTCTGTTCTTTGTTTGCCTTGACAATAGCTCAGAGACTGGGCCCCCTCGGGGTGCTGGTGGAGCAGGTGGTAAGATGAAGGTCCAAGACAATTAGTGCTGTCACCTCCTGCCCCGTGGGAAAGTCTCTGAGGAATATTATGTCTGAAGAGCCTCACTGCCCACAAATCCCAGGCTTCTCCTGTGGGGAGAGGTTGGTATCTCCCCATGAGTTCCAGAAGTATGCAATGGGCCCTCTTGTCTGGCAGCAGGGATGTCCAAGCCCTTCTTAATGGCCCAGGGACACTGAGTGCAAAGGAACCAGAAGGTTCCCTAGACTGGGCCCTTGCTCTGGCCCTGCCACCAGTTCTCTGCCTGATCTGAGTCAGGCTCCTTCCTTCACTGGACCTCAGCTGCCTTCCCTATAAAGTAAGGACATTGGCTCAGACAGTATTTACAGCCTTCTGCTGCTCTAACATCCTAGCATTCTATTTCTGAACACTTCTCTGGAGGGCTCCAGAGTTGTCCCCCTTTCATTCAGACATTTCTCCAACAAATGACATAATGGGTGTCTTCTCAAAGTTCTCAGCCTCTCTGGGTAAACCAAAAGAACATAGACTATCACAATGGAATTTAGAATGTTGGAATACAGGATGTCAGAGCTGGGAGGGTCCTTAGAACCCAGGAGGTCAGAGCTGGGAGGACCCTTAGAACCCAGGATGTCAGAGCTGGGAGGGCCCTTAGAACCCAGGAGGTCAGAGCGGGAGAGGCCTTAGAACCCAGGAGGTCAGAGCGGGAGAGCCCTTAGAACCCAGGAGGTCAGAGTGGGAGAGCCCTTAGAACCCGGGAGGTCAGAGCTGGGAGGGCCCTTAGAACCCGGGAGGTCAGAACTGGGAGGGTCCTTAGAACCCGGGAGGTCAGAGCTGGGAGGGCCCTTAGAACTCAGGAGGTCAGAGCTAGGAGGGCCCTTAGAACCCAGGAGGTCAGAACTGAGAGGGCCCTTAGAACAAGATGTCAGAATATAGAGTTTCAGAGAAGAAAATGCCCAAAATGGAAATTCTCTTCCTTTTCGTCTCTCCCTATCTCTCTCTTTGCTGTCTTCTCTTTCAGTTATTCTGTCTCTCTCTGTATCTCTGTCTTTCAAAGATTGTGAGCTTCTTTCCTAGAACTCTCTTAAGAGAAAAGTGAACTAGAATTATGGATTTGGGGCTGGAAGCTCCATCTAGTTAAGTTCCTTTGCTTTGTGTCTGTGAATGTGGGGGCAGGTCGAGGAAGGGGAGTGGTGGAGGCGGGTGCCCTAGGATTTGGGAGACTTTCACAGGTGGTGAGTTTTGGGGAAAGGATTTACACCCGTGTTAGTGCTTTTTCTAATGAACTCTCCCCATCCCCACTCCCATGAATATTCTCTTTAATTACTAGAATAAGACAATAAATTTCAAGGTAGAACTCTTGAATCAATGTGACTTTTATACAATAGACAGTTGTGAACAGTCTGTTAATAATAAATGTTTGCTGCAATCTTAAATGGAAATGAATTAAAATCTTAAATTTCTAGGAAGATAACGAGTTTCTTAAACTGAGAAGAAATAGTATTGGAAAGGGAAGACACAACTGTGGGTGAAGTATTGCCTCCAAGCACATCTCCGTGGATCAGTTTTCTTATCTGTAAAGTGAAGGAGTTAGAATTGATAAATGGGTTCTAGATTCCCCAGAATTCTCACATTCTATATTCTAATTTGTCTCCCAGGTCTAATCTAGGATTCTAAAAGTATCAGGTGCTTGATGTCCATGACCCTTCTAAGAATATTTATATTTTGAGAGAACAAATTCAACAGGGCAATACTCAACCAAAAGGAATGAATGGCAGAATTTGGAACAAAAGCCTCTTCAGATCCCACCACTGGCTCCTCAGAGAGATAAGGCTGGATTGAGGCAACTTCTCAGTCTCTACCCCCTTTCTCCCCACTTCCCATCCTAAGTGATCCTTCCTAGCTTAGCTTCTTGCCTCACCCCATCTATGTCATGATTGCTGAGGCAGGGACGGAGCGTAGTTATTTATGACTTTCAGAAAGTGCTGTTCCTCTTGTGGATTTTTAAACCCACAGGAAATTAGAAAATCTAAAGGCAACTTGGCTGGTTATGGAGACACCCAGTCAACAGAGAACCTGTAGCAAACAGCTGCAAGCAGGAAATGGGGTAGCTCCAGGACTGGGGGAGAGGGAGGAGGAGGGAGCTCAATGTGATGTGGGAAGAACAATACTAGGCAGAGAATCAGGAGACTGGGGCTGAGACCTGCTCCTGCTGCTGACTTACTGGGTCACCCTGGGCAATCTTTCCTCTCTGGGTTTCTGGCTCTGATGTTCTATATTCTAATGTTATATTCAAGTTCTCACAGTCTGTGGTCTTAACATTACATGTTCTAAAGATCATTTCCTGGTCTGGTATTTTATGTTCTAACATATTATGTTCTAAGGTCCCTTTCACTTCTCACATTCTATGTTCTAAGATACTTTCTAACTCTCATGGTCTATATTTTGACATTATGTATTCTAAATATCTCTTTCAGGTCTTGTATTTTGTTTTCTTACATTCTGTGTTTTAAGGTCTCTTCCAGCTTTCATATTCTATGTTCTAAGATACTTTCTAACTCTGATAGTCTATGTTTTGACATTATGTATTCTAAATATCTCTTTCAGGTCTTGTATTTTGTTTTCTTACATTCTGTGTTTTAAGGTCCCTTCCAGCTCTCATATTCTATGTTCTAAGATACTTTCTAACTCTCGTGGTCTATATTTTGACATTATGTATTCTAAATATCTCTTTCAGGTCTTGTATTTTGTTTTCTAACATTCTGTGTTTTAAGGTCCCTTCCAGCTTTCATATTCTATGTTCTAAGATACTTTCTAACTCTGATAGTCTATGTTTTGACATTGTATACTCTAAATATCTCTTTCAGGTCTTGTATTTTGTGTTTTAACATTCTGTGTTTTAAGGTCCCTTTCACTTCTCACATTCTATGTTCTAAGATACTTTCTAACTCTCGTGGTCTATATTTTGACATTATGTATTCTAAATATCTCTTTCAGGTCTTGTATTTTGTTTTCTAACATTCTGTGTTTTAAGGTCCCTTCCAGCTTTCATATTCTATGTTCTAAGATACTTTCTAACTCTGATAGTCTATGTTTTGACATTGTATACTCTAAATATCTCTTTCAGGTCTTGTATTTTGTGTTTTAACATTCTGTGCTCTAAGGTCCCTTTCAGCTCTGCCATTCTGTTATTCTGTATCTTATTTATAACAGGAGTTTTGAGGAGGAAGTTTGAGGTACAGTGAAAATCCCATATTTTTTACAGTCAAGTGAGCTTGATTTTAAATCCCATCCTTATGAACTTGGACAAATCACTTAGCTATATAGCCTTGGATCAGTCACTTTTAATTTTTCCAGATCTCTTTCTTCATCTAAAAAATGAGAGAATTAAACTAACCAATTCCTGAGTCCTGCCTAGCTCCAGCTCTGTGATCTAGAAAGACTGAGATCAGAATTCAAAACCTGTCTAGCTTGATGAATTCATGTAGATATGGGTAAACCCCTGCATATTCCCTTTGTTGGGGTGAGAGCATCTCAATTAGCACCTGAATAATCTTCCTTTTCCTTTTCCCCCCTCTTCTTTCCCCATCCCCCACACCCTCCTGAAATTACTTTTTCCTTCAGGGATAGAGTGCTGGAGTCAGCAAGACCTGAGTTCGAATTTAACCACAAGATACTTTCCAGCTGTGGGAAACCAGGCAAGTTACTTAACTTTTATTAAGCTACTTGTCTCAGCTTCCTCGTCTGTAAAATGAGAATAATCATAATACCTCTCTTCCTTAACTATAACTCCATCAAATGAAAGACTGTATAGTAACTGGCACATAGTAGGTGCTATAGAAATGCTTGTTATTGTTATTATTATTCCATTTTGTCTAGATGTCTTTCCCCCTAGAGATCATTTCTACTCTATATCTCTCTTCTTTGTGATAGAATATAATCTCCCTGAGGTCAGGCATTATTTCGCTTCACTGTGTACATTTCATTTCTGGTTCTATCCCCAAGATCTAGCTCTAGATAAGCATTACCTCTTGACTTCTGTCAAGTCTCAGATAAAAATCTTCCTTTCTATATCTTCCAAGTCCTCCTTAATGATTTTTTTCTGAAATTGATTCTAATTTATCCTATACATATATGTGTGTAATTATGTGTATATATATAGGCACACATATGCATGCATTTATACATATACATATGTATAAATTGTATTATTATAAATATAAAATATATATTATATACATATATACAAACAAAATGAAGATTATATATATAAATAGCACAAATAAAAATATGTATAAATATGTAAAATATAAAATTATATATATATAAATTATATGTATAAAATAAAATATAAATATGTATGAATTGTATTATTATAAATATAAAATATAAATTATTTATATATACATATATGCAAACAAGATAAAGATATATATATATATAAACACAAATAAGATATATATATATATATATATATATATATATATATATATATATATATATATACATACATACACATGAATACACACACATACACATTAGTGTTTAGTTGTTTGCATGCTCACCCCTATTTGATTATAAGCTACTTGAGGGCAGAGATTTTTTTTTAATCATTAAAAAAATGGTATCCCTAGCACTAGTACAGACCTGGCGTAATGTAGGTGTTTACTAAATGCTTATTTACTTGACTTGACTGGTCATTGTCCCCCAGGTGACCCCCCACTGATAAGGAGAGCAGGAATTGGTAAACAATCCTAGAAGAGATATCATAAGTACATACAACACTCATCTCCTTCATAGACTATAAATCTCCTGAGAAAAAAGTATTGTCTCAAGCTCCTGGGACTACATCCCCCCTATACTAGATGACATATCATTTCTTTAACTTTGGCAAAATTATCAAATATCACATATTTTTGAATTAAAAAAAAAACTAACCAAAAAGTCCCTTGGAGATCACATGGTTTAACCCTATTCATTTTCCAAATGGTAAAACTGGATCCAGAGATGTACTTTCCTATACATCCAAAGTCATACAAAGGTTAAGTATCAGGGACAGAATTTGTACCCAGATTCTCTGTCTGCAAATCCATGCTGCTTTCTGGGCTTTATTTCCTTCCTTATCCAAAGAGGAGATTCAAAAACACCCCCAAACATGTTTAAAATAGCCAGGAAATGGGACACTGATGCATTGTTGGTGGAGTTGTGAACTGATCCAACTATTCTGGAGAGTAATTTGGAACTATGCTCAAAGAGCTATAAACCGTGCATATCCTTTCATCCAGCAGTGCCATTACTGGGTCTATATCCCAAAGAATAAAAAAAGGGAAAAGGACCCACATGTGCAAAATTGTTTGTAGCAGCTCTTTTTTGGTGGCAAAGAATTGGAAAATAAGTAGATGCCCATCAGTTGGGGAATGGCTGAACAAGTTGTGGTATATGAAGGTAATGGAATATTATTGGTTTATAAAAAATGATGGACAGGCTGATTTTAGAAAGGCCTAGAAAGATTTACATGAATTAATGCTGAACAAAACAAGCAGGACCAGGAAAACACTGTATCCAGAAACAGCAAGATTGTGTGATGATCAATGATGATGGAATTGCTTCTTCTCAGCAGTTTAGGGATCCAAAGACAACTCCAATAAACTTTGGGTGGAAAATGCTACCTAAATACAGAGAGAGCATCTAAATTAAACATGCTATGTTCATTTTTTTTCTTTTTCTTCTGTTTTTTTTTTTTTTTCTCTTGCGGTTTTCCCCTTTTGTTCTGATTTTTCTTTCCCATGATTCATAAAGAAATATGTAAAAAAAAAATGAATGAACTAAAGAAAATGCTGTTTCCACATGTAACTGGGGAAATCATATTTTTCCTTTTTAAGCTTTATTTTCAAAACATATGCATAGATAGTTTCACCATTCATCCTTGTAGAATCTTGTGTTTGAAATTTTTTCTCCCTCCTTTCCCTATTGTCTTCCCTACAAGGCAAGTTATTCAACATATGTTAAATGTGCAATTCTTCTATATATGTTTCCACACTTATCCTGTTGCACAAGAAAATCAGATCAAAAAGGAAAAAAATGGGGAAACAAAACAAACTGAAAACAACAAAAAAAGGTGAAAATACTATGTTGTGATCCACAGTCATTTCTCACCATCCTTTCTCTCTGGGTGCAGATGGCTCTCGCCAACACCAGATCATTGGAACTGGCTTGTTGAAAAGAGCCACCTTCATCAGAATTGATCATCGTATAATCTTGTTGCTGTGTACAATATTCTCTTGATTCTACTCATGGGAAAATAAAAATTTAGAAAATAATTAGCAGTCAGGGGTCTCTAAAAAGAGGCAAAACAGGTCCTGGAAAGGCCAGAAAGTTACCCATAAGTGTGGTGTGGTGGGAAGTGTGATGACTTTGGAGTCAGAAAATTTTTACTGCTAACTTAATGTGAAACATGGACTTGCCTTTCAGAGCCTCAGTTTTTTCATCTGTAATATGGGAATGATGCTACTTGCATATCTCATTGTGAGTCTCAAACGAGCAAACATTAAAGGATTCTGTACATTTTAGCAATAATTATCTAACTCAAATCTATGAGTTCATCAAATTAGGGAGCACTGATGAGGAATTCTCTCAACTGGTGAAGATAATTGACTTTCAAAGAATGGCTGGAAGCCCTGAGAAGCTGACATGTTCAGATCACAAAGCCAGTTCTGATGGGATATGGGACTCAAACCTACCTGACCATGGGGCCCCCTTGCAATATTATAGACAGGCAGTGTTCCACAGTGGATAGAGAGAGAGCCTGAGCATCAGAAGTCCTGGGCTAAAGTCCTTTTTCTGATTTATCTTTTTAGGGTGCCAGGCAACTCTCTGGAAAGCCCAGTTGTAATGGTAGAGAATTTCTATGCTGGAAGTTCCTAATGCCAATGAAATCATAGCTGTGTTTTTAAAAATCAATAAATATAAGCCCCAATGCTTTTTTGAGCACCAAGTTGCAGCCACCTGTTAACTGTCCACCAACTCCTCCATCCCTGACACTGTCCAGGTGAGTGCTGAGCAGCCCCAGTGGCAAAGGAGCCCCCAGAGATGGGAAACCAGAGTACTGGCTCATTCAGCTGTTCTTTATGAAACACGTTCTTGAGACACGATCTTCAGACACTCTGTCATGTATCCATCAATATTGTGCTAAAACACAGGAGCACTCCCAGCAGCAACTGCTCTCACATAAAGCTAAAGGCAAGACTCGGACATCCTAGTGGATGCTCTATTCATTGATAGCCTTGAAAATATCAGTGTGGTGGGCAGGGGATTTCTGGGAAATGAAATTAATTTTGCAATATTCAATTATGGGGTAGGAAGTAGGGTGGGGGGGCGAGTTCCCAGTGCCCTAAGTGAGGGGGCGTTTGTGCCTCAGGCCACTTTAATGAGAAAAACCATGAATTTGGGCTTAGAAGACTTGGTTAGTATCTCTAACTACTCAGTTGACTCCCCCCAAACTATCCAGGTTTGATTTCCTTATTTATAAAACCAAGGCACTGGACTAGGTCAGGAATTCTTCTTGGGGGTCCATAAATTGGTTCTTTTAATATTTTGATAATATTTCATTATTTTTTTTCCATTTTAATCACATGCATTTTATTTTATGCATCTAAAACCATTCTAAGATTGGGTCCATGAACTTCACCATTTTGCTTAAAGGATCTAGAACATGAGAAAGATTAAGAATCCCTGAATTAGGTGATCTCTCAGATCTTCGGCAGAGATGAACTCTGTGAATTTAAGATGCTTCTCTTTCTAGATCTCAGCTTCCTCATCTGTAAAATGAGTCTGAAGTCAGGAAGACTGACTTTTTGAGTTCAAATCTGGCCTCAGGAAAAAAAGAGTCTGTGTGAGTCTATGAAATTCACTTTATCCTGTTTGCCTCAGTTTCCCCATCTGTAAAATGAGTTGGAGAAGGAAATGGCAAACTTACTAGCTGTGTGCCCAGTATCACACATGGGCAAGTCACTTAAACTCTAATGCCTCAGTTTCCTCATCTGTCAAATGATTTGGAGAAGGAAATGGCAAACTACTCCAGTATCCTTGCCAAGAAAATCCCAAAATAGGCTCATGAAGAGTTGTATTTGACTAAAAACAATTGAACCACAACACACTGTGGGAGAAATTGCTTCTAAAATCCCTTTGGACTCAAAAATCCAATGATTGGAGGTCATTCCAGCTGAGGTGAGAGAGGGGAGGGCAGGGAGATGTTCTTGGGGGACATCTCTCTGGGTGGTGAACCCTGGTATTAGGTTGGGGTGTGCTTATGTGTCACTAGGGGATTATTAGGAGAGGGGAGTGCCTGTGAATTCCTGTATCTGCCTGTCTGAGATGTAATAAGCTGTCTGGGTGTGAATTGTCAGGGGGAAGGGGCGTGTTCCCTACCAAGGAGGATCAGCTTGTAGAGATGGAGTTGGGGGGGGGAGTTGGGGAAGGGGTGGAGTCATGGTTCTTTTGGCAGATGAAGTCGACAGAGCAGAGAGACTGACTGCTGCCAACGGACCAGAACCTGCGCTTCCAAATGCTGGGTGCCCCCTTTCAAACCATCTGCTTTGGAAACACGTCCAGTGATTCCTGCAAAGTTACCCCGGTTCTGATAACTGGGAAGTCTTGGGGAGTGCCTTACAGGGGTCAGTTAGGAGACACGATCTCATTACATATAGCTACGCCTCATTACAAACTCCAGCGTATTAATTAAGACTCACTTCTTCTCCCCTCAGACTTGGCCTTGAATGAATCAGGCATTTATAGACAGTAGGACCAAAGGGGATTTTAGAATGAAGGCTATGGAGAGAGAAAAGGGGCTCTGACTCTTGCTGCCTATGGGACCTCAGGCAAAAAATATAACTATTTGGAGACTCGGCTGCAACTTCTGAAAATGAGGGTTTGGATAAGTATTATCATGTGCTTCTCTGACCGAGAACCCAGACCATTGGAGTGGGAAGGCCTACAGAACGAACCCAGGATGTCAGAACTGGGAGGGCCTTAGAACCCAGGAGGTCAGAGCTGGGAGGGCCCTTAGAACCCAGGAGGTCAGAGCTGGGAGGGCCCTTAGAACATGAGATGTCAGAGCTGGGAGGGCCCTTAGAACATGAGATGTCAGAGCTGGGAGGGCCCTTAGAACCCAGGAGGTCAGAGCTGGGAGGGCCCTTAGAACATGAGATGTCAGAGCTTGGAGGGCCCTTAGAACCCACGATGTCAGAGCTGGGAGGGTCCTTAGAACCCAGGAGGTCAGAGCTGGGAGGACCCTTAGAACCCGGGATGTCAGAGCTGGAAGGAACTTTCAAACATGAGATGTGCAAAACGGGAGGGCCCTTGGAGACTTTCCGGTCCCTCTCCCTCGGAGGAGGACCGTGGGCCCCAGGGTCTTTCCCCAGTAGCAGTCAGGATCTGCACCGGGCCCTGGGACTCCAGAGCGGGAGCTCCTGCTCCTTTCCCGCCGCTCCGAGGCGGGGCGGGCGCGCGGATCCGTGGGCCAGGTGTGAGCGGCTCGCGCCCGTGGGCGTCCGTGCGGGCCAGGCGCGCGCAGGGCGTGGATCGGGCCGCTCTCCCTGGAATGTCAGGTGAATCGGGGAAGCCCCTCCCTGCCTTGGCCCCCGCCTCTCCCTCGCGCAGGTGGGCGCAGACAAGTCACGGCATCCCGGGCCGTGCCTTGCAGGGACAGGCCAGCTGCAAGGAATTCACGGCTCCTGGTGCTGCCCCCCCCCCTCCCCGCCCCGCCCCGCCCGCCCTGCCTCCCTCTGATGAAATGTCGGTAATTCAATCTGCGGCGGAGCTCCGTGCCCCCGGGGAAGCTGGCAGCGCCTCGGAAGGCCAGCTGAAGGGAGCGAGTGTGTCTGTACGTGTGTGAGAGTGTGAGAGTGTGTGTCTGATTGTGTGTGTGTTTGTGTGTGTGTTTGTGTGTATGTCTGTGCGTGCACCGGCCTGCTGTGGAGATGGGAGGGAGCATGTTTCCAGGAAAAAGCTCCCTTTTTCTATAGTGGTTTCAGTACACACCCCCATTTTATGGAGGTGCAAACTGAGGCTGAGAATATCAGAAAGCAAAGCCGGCATCTCTCAAAAGAAAAGGATGGTCTCGTTTTTCATCTTTGTACTCCCAACACCGCCTGATGAGGTGGGTGCTTTACAAAGGTTTCTTAGTTAATAGATTGATAAAGAGCCCTGAAGAATGGCAGGTCCTAGACCCAGGATGCCTGTGCGTGACTGAACCTATAGAAAAAGCTAAGGGTGCCCAAAGCTCAGGACTTGGGCTGGAGTCTTGGCTCCGCCCCTTTGTAAAGGGGGGGGGTTTAAGAAAAGCCCCTTCTGCTCTCAAAGTCTCCTGGTCCTCAACTCCAAGGATGTGAGAGCTGTCCAAAAGTAAAGGGGCAACCTTGGAAGATGGTGAAAGAAAGGAAACATATTTATTGAATTATGATATATTTATATATAATATATATTGGAATTTATATTAGAATTATATATCAGAATTAGAATATTAGAATTATATAAATTAGAATTTGATCCTCAAACAAACCCTATGAAGTATCATTATCTCCTTTTTACAGAGGAGGAAACTGAGGCAAAAAACTATTAAGAGACACACAGTTGTTATTTGAGACTGGATTTGAATTTAGGTCTTTTTGATTACAGACTGGCCATTTATCCATTAAGAACTTTGGAGATCTTCAAGCAAAAACTCGATAAGGCTTGTCCAATATGCTGTACAGAGATTCTTATCAGAAATGAAAAGGACTTTAAAGTTTAGAATGTAAGAACTGGAAAGATCCTCCAAAGACAGAATTTCATAATTGGCAGGGGTTTTGGAACAGAGTTTCAGAACCAGAAGGAACCATGGAATGTAGAATTTCAGAGCTGGGAGAGCCTTAGAACAGAGAATGTCAGAGCTGGGAGGGCCCTTAGAGTCCATCTCATCCAAGCCCTTGATTTTGCAGAATACAACAGAGAGAAAGGAACTCTTAGGTTGTGGAATTTAATATTTGCTCCGTATTCATATAATCTTGCTGTTTCTTGTTTATCTGGCTTGCCTTTTTGGATAGACTGGGAATTTCTTGAAGACAGAGACTGTATCTTACTCATCATTTTGTTCTCCCACAATGCAGGACCGTGGTCTAGGTGGTGTCTGTGTTCCCTGTCACATGCTACTTTGTATCATATTTATATGTGCACATGTATATTCCTTAGTAGATGGTAAGCTCTTTGAGGGCAGGGTCTGTGTCACACAGTGTGGTTTCTAGAGTTCCTTCTAAGAAAAACTGGGATTTTTTGGTTCTCAAGTGTTTTCAAGATCTGATATTCCATATGCTAAGCTCCCTCCCAGCTCTGACATCCTGGGTTCCAATGTTCATTCCATCACTAAGCTCTTGAGTTCTGTGCACCATTGTGAGTGTGTGTGTGTGTGAGTGTGTGTGTGTGTGTGTGTGTGTGTGTGTGTGTGTGTGTGTGTGTGTATGTGTGTGTGTGTGTGTGTGTGGTGGGTAGAGCAGTGGGACCAGAGACTGGGAGTGGGGCTGGGCCGGACCCCCACCCTAGCTCTTGCTGCAGCCCTGTGACCTCTGTGGGGTTCAGGGTCTGCTTGTGGAGAAGGTGATGAGTCATAGGCTTGTTTGTGGCTGGGGAGTAGGCCCAAGGCCTCTCCATCTCCCCAGGAAATGGACGGAATGAGGAGGGTGAGAGGGGGAGGAGAGAGGAGGTCCGGTGACAGAGAGATCAGCCAAGTCTCTGGGGGAGAGGGGAGGTTAGGGAAGCCACAAAGTCTCCAGAGCCTGAGGCCCGATGGTCCTCAGCCCCCCAGCCCCTTCTCTCCGCTGGGCCAGGGAGGGGAGGGCAGTGTGGGGGGCACAGAGGCGCACCTCGGTCCAGCCCTGCCGGCCCTCACCTGGGCTCCCCTCCCCCACTCTGCAGCCCCCTTCCATCTTGGAGATAATCCCCGGAGCTGAGTCAGCGGCCTCCCTCCCTCTGAGAGCCCTCCTCCTCCACCAACTCCTCTTCCTTCTCCCCAGTGCAGAGATAAATATTTGTTTTTATCAGTGTAAATAGCCCTTCGTGTTTAATGAGCCGATTCCAGACCCATTTCCTGGTAGGCTTTGTGCTGGGGACTCTCTCGGGGGCTCGGAAGAAACCAAAGCCGGTGCAGCTAATTGGGGAAATCCAGGCTGATGACTGGGACCTTCAGCTGCTCTTGCTCTACTCACCTCCAACTGGCTGCCCTCCCTCCTTTGTCCCTCCTGGCCAGGGGCTGGACAGGCTTCCAGTGCTGGCCCGAGCTGCTCATTCCTACGGCCGTTCTCCTCCCGGGCCTGTCCCTCCTGCAGTCCAGGAGCCATTGGTGAAAACATTCCTAAGGAAGAAATCTTAGAATGAACCCAGGAGGTCAGAGCTGGGAGGGCCCTTAGAACTCAGGAGGTCAGAGCTGGGAGGGCCCTTAGAACCCAGGAGGTCAGAGCTGGGAGGGCCCTTAGAACCCGGGAGGTCAGAGCAGGGAGGGGGCTTAAAGCACTGAATGTCAGAACTGGGAGGGCCCTTAGAACCCAGGAGGTCAGAGCTGGGAGGGCCCTTAGAACCCGGGAGGTCAGAGCTGGGAGGGGGCTTAAAGCACTGAATGTCAGAACTGGGAGGGCCCTTAGAACACAGATGTCAGAACCGGGAAGGCCTTTAAAATGCAGAATTTCTGAGCTGGGCCAGAGACCTTAGAACATTAAATATAAGAGTAGGGAGAACATGGATTGTTAGACCTGGGAGGGCTTAGAACAGGGAACATCTTTGCTAGAAGGAAGTTTAGAGATCATTCAGCCTTACTTTAAAAATGGCGAAATTGAGTCTTGGAGAGGGTTAATGACAGCCAAAGTGGGCAACCTAGGACTCTAATCCTGGCCTCTGACAAAAGACCCAAAGTTCTTTTTTACTGTTCTATACTGCCCCTCTTTTCCCCTCCTTCCCCCTCTCCTTTGAGATGGCCCTGGATGCTCATTGTAATTTGACTCTGCCCGGAATCAGGTTAGGGAAAGAAGGTGGTAGTGGGGCTACAGAGAAGCCTGCCTGTGACTTGTGCCAAGCTTGTCCTGTGCCCAGAGAGGCCTTGTAAGGACAGCGCTGACGCTTCAAACCCACTGGGGCAGGCCCTCTACACGTGTTGATTTGAGGCCTGGTCTTTGCCCACGGTGCCCCAGGAGCATCAGAGAACTTCCTGGCCCTTCTTGAAGCTTTGGATGGGCTCCTTTTCATGCGGGAGGTGAGGGCGGAGTGGCCTCTCTCACCCCCAGCTTCAATGCCCACCCTTGCTAGCCAGGCTTTTATCCTGGAGGTGGAACCCCAGGCAGATCTAGTCAGCTTCCTCTCAGGGAATCAGGGCAACATCAGCTGACCCTCGGACACAGGAGCTGACAGAGCAAGCTGACAATTGGAACTTCTGCCATCTTGCTTCCTTTCTCTAGAGCTTACTTTGCTGTTCATCTGTTTCACTCGTGTCTGTCCAACTCTTTGTGAGCCCATTTGGGATTTTCTTGGCAGAGATACTGGAGAAGTTTGCCATTTCCTTCTCCAGCTCATTTTTACAGATGGGTAAACTGAGGCAATTGGCTGAAGTGACTTACCCTGAGTCACACAGCTAGCGAGTGTTTGAAACTGGATTTGAACTCAGTTTTCCTGACTCCAGGAACCAGTGTACTCTAAACAGCTCAGTTTACTGGCTTCAGAACTGACTTCGAATCCTGGCTCTGACACATATGGCTTCTCCATCCTGGAAAGTAATCGAATCCTTCAGGGATCTAGGCGGTTTTCTAAGTTGCAAGAGACAGTGCCACTCTATGTGGGTAGAGAGAACTTCCTCATCAAGGATTTGCCTGTAATAGTGAAATCACAGGTGTAGTCTCTTTTGCTTCCACGCTAACATTTTATGTTATGATGGACTTTCTACCTCTGACATTTCATGTCCTAGGTCCCTTCCAGCTCTGACGTTCTATGTTTTGGGTCCTTTCTCAGTTGTGACATTCCATGTTCTGGATTCCTTCTAGCTCTGACATTCCACTTTCTGGTGCCCTTCCAGCCCTGACATTTTATATTCTGAGGTATTTTTTAGCTCTGACATTCCATGTTTTGGGTCCCTTCCAGCTCTGACATTCCATGTCCTAGGTCCCTTCCAGTTCTGACATTTTATATTTTGAGGTCCCTCCCAACTCTGACATTTTTGATTCTAAAACTGAGTCTCTGAGAAAACCCATTCCTAATCCCCCCTTCTCCAAATTCAGTCTCTTTCCACCAAATACCAATACATAAAACCCCATAATTAAAATTAATTTCTTTGGCTTATCAACATAGAGAAGAGCTAATCCAATTCCAATTGATCAATGATGGACAAAATCAGCTACATCCAGAAAGGGAACACTGGGAAATGAGTGTAAACTGTTATTTTTACCTTCTGAATCCAATTCTTCTTGTGCAACAAGAAATTCGGTTCTACACACATATATTGTATCTAGAATATATTGTAATATATTTAACATGTATAAGACTGCCTGCCATCTGGGGGTTGGGGGAGGAAGGGAAAAAATCTGAACAGAAGTAAGTGCAAGGGATAATGTTGTAAAAAATTACCCATGCATATGTACTGTCAAAAAAAAGTTATAATTATAAAATAAAATAAAAATTAAATTAAAAAAATTTCTTTGGCTTAACAATTTACAATTATAAGAGCTGTCCCTCAGTGGAATGAATTGCCTGAGGAGGTAGAGTCCCCTAATCGTTTAGAAGCATTTCACACCCTCCACATGGGTGTTAGAGCTGCAGGCAAACCACAAAGATCCGACTAAAAGGCAAAGGGAAACCCCAATGTTAGTTCTTCAGGGAGGCTGCAGAGGGAATTCTTTATTGAAATGGAAAGCTGGATTAGATATTGTCCCTGAAATGTTCGTGGCCACCTTTTGTGTAGTGGCCAGAAACTGGAAAATGAATGGATGTCCATCAATTGGAGAATGGTTGGTTAAATTATGGTATATGAATGTTATGGAATATTATTGTTCTGTAAGAAATGACCAGCAGGATGATTTCAGAAAGGCCTAGAGAGACTTACATCAACTGATGCTGAGTGAAACGAGCAGAACTAGGAGATCATTATACACTTCAACAACAATGCTGTATGAAGATGTATTCTGATGGACATGGCTCTTTTCAACAATGAGATGATTCAGACCAATTCCACTTGTGCAGTGATGAAGAGAGCCATCTTCATCCAGAGAGAGGCCTGTGGGAACTGAGTGTAGAACACAACATAGCACTCTCACTCTTTTTGTTGTTGTTTGCTTGCATTTTTTTTTTTTTTTTTACTGGCTTGATTTGATTTTTCATGTGTAGCACAATAATTGTATAAATTATGCATATATTGGATTTAACACATATTTATACCATGTTTAACATACCATCTAGGGGAGGGCATGGGGGAAGAGAGAGGAAATTGGAGCACAAGGTTTTGCAAGGGCTGATGTTAAGGAATTGTCTATGCATATATTTTGAAAAATAAAAAGCTTTAATAAAAAACAAAAAGAAAAAAAGGAAAAAAAAGATATTGCCCCTGTCAGGTCTGAGGGGTCTGGGATTCTTTTGTGATCTCTAGGCTGTCCTAGAAGCCGGGAGTCTTGATGGGGGCAGACCCATTGTTAGGGCTTGGCTGATGGTGCCCACAAAGAAGGGGCTCCGCGTCCAGATTCCATCGCTTCTCCTGGTTACCCGTTCTGTGGATAATCCCCATTGTCGGGAAAGTTCTTCCTTCTATCTAATCTACAGCCCTTGTGCTGCTGCTTAAGCCCATCTCCCTTTGTTCTGTGCTCAGTAACGGGTCATTTGGCTTATGTTATCTGGGTGATTTCTCCAGGTGATTTTGTCCGGGTACACACAACCCAAGAATCTTGTTGTCCCAAGCACGGGAGTTCTCATCCCATCCAGCCTCTGCTTCCAGCCTCCAGACAGACAGGGCCTCTGCTCTGAAAGGGAGATCTCAGTATCACATTTTGTCTCTCTTGCAGTAGGAAAAAGTCTGACTGTGTCTCTTTCAGCCTTCAGATAAGAGACGAGGAAACTCTAAGGGATTATTTCTCCATCTCCTTGAGCTCCGGGGAGGAGGGTGCTGGGGGAGAGACCCAGCTGTGGGTGAAGGGTGAAGCAAGTATGGGAATGAGTCCATGTCTACATGTTACTTGTTACTTGTATTCCAGGGTAGCCTGTACACACTCTACTCTGAAGCACAGAGAGTTGGCGGTGAGCTGGGGGAGCCCATTACTGTCTGCCTGACTATGGTCATATCAACCTCTTTGGTTTCTTCATCTGTAAAATGGGGGCTTAGAATGCATGACCCTAAAGTGCCTTTTTTGTTTTGAGTCTGTACAAAGTAGTCATATAGTTTACCTGTTGCCTAAGATATCCCTTTTTATTCCAGGTTTAATATTCTATGCCCTAGGATCACTCAGCTCAACATTAGATACATGGTCCTGAAACTCCCTTCCACTCATGTTCTAAGATCTGTTCTATTTACCTCTACCATTTTTTGTCCTAATATTCTTTCTAGCTAAACAATTCTATGTCTTTTTGAATTTGGTAATCTCTGTTCTAAGGGCCCTCCCAGCTCTGACCTCCTGGGTTCTAAGGGCCCTCCCAACTCTGACATCCCGGGTTCTAAGGGCCCCTCCCAGCTCTGACCTCCTGGGTTCTAAGGGCCCTCCCAGCTCTGACCTCCTGGGTTCTAAGGGCCCCTCCAAGCTCTGACCTCCTGGGTTCTAAGGGCCCTCCCAGCTCTGACCTCCTGGGTTCTAAGGGCTCTCCCAGTTCCTATATTCTGTGTTCTAAGGGCCCTCCCAGAATGTCTGTCATTCTGTATTCTAAGCCTCCTAGTTCTGACACTGTCTAACATACTCTGCTCTATGGCCCTTCCCCTAGAATTGTATTCCACAGCCCCTCCCAAGTCTGACATTCTCTGCTCTAAAGATCTTTCCAGCTTGGACATTCTGGGCTCTAAGGGCACTTGTATTTTAAAATTTCTTCCAGTTAAGCAGTTCCATGGGCACCTACATGGCACATTACACAGAACTCCAGGCCTGAAATCACTAAAAATTCTGAGTTCAAATTTGGACTCAGACCTTGAATAAGTAATTTTACCCTGTCTGCCTCAGTTTCCTCATCTGTAAAATGGGTTGGAGAAGGAAATGGAAGTCATTGCAGTATCTTTGCCCCCAAACCCTCCAAATTGGGTCACAGAGAGTGAAAGACTGAACCATGTTCTTTCTAACTGACATTCTGTGCTTGAACATTCCATGTTCTGAGGTCTCTCTCTGCCCAACATTCTGCAATTCGGAGATCCTTCTAGCTCCAGCGTGCTGGGAGCTGCCTTTTCAGAGCTTTCCTCCTCTCATCGTCCCCAGACTTGTAAAGTGAAGTGTATTTGCGGGGGGAAGGGGGAGCCATGGAACTTTCTGAAGTCGGGAATTTCGAGCTTACAGCATCTTCCTGTAATGTGCACTTGGCCACCTTGCACGTACCTGGCCCCTGCTTAAAATGATACTTTAATAAATGATACTTTAATAAATTATGTTTAAACTCTTGTGTTATTACACGTGGAGTCATAAAAGCGAGTGCAGTGGGACTGGGTTAACGGGGCCCCGACTCAGCAATTTCCTGACCCGGGTGAGCGTAAATCCTCAGCATGAAGTGGTCATTGATGTGCGTAGGTGACATGCCCATGTATTATACATAAAATAGGTAAGATCCCAGGCGGGGGCAATGTGGGGAGGGGGCTGCTGAGACCTGACTGAGTGCAGCGGAATTGCTTTGGAATGAACACGTTATTAGAAATCAGCCTTCGGGTCTGGGGAGTCTCTTGAAGAAACAGAGCAGACGTGCAGTGAATCAGCAGGTGAGGAAGGGGAGAAAAGGACTGAATTCAGGAAGGAAAAGCAAGAGTTAAAAAGTACATTACATCACCGTCCCCTTGTTCCTCCATAATTCAGGGCTTAGCCTGGTAAGTAGTAGGCACTTAATAAGTGCTCGTTGATGATGTCATTAGTGCCACATTTTGTGTGTTTGGAGTTTTGTTTTGTTAGGGGAGGAAAAGATTTAGGAGTTAATACTTATAGTGGGTAACACAGTGGAAAGAGTGCTGGGTTCGGAGGCAAGAAGACCTGAGTTCAAATCCAGTCAGAGATACTTTCTAGCTGTGTGATCCTGGGCAAGTTCTTTCATTTTGTTTGCCTCAGTTTCCTTATCTGTAAAATGAACTGGAGAAGAAAATGACCAATCGCTTCAGTCTCTCTGCCATTACTTCACTGGTCTGGCCCCAAAAGAAATGTGAGAAGCACTGATTTGGAGCCATCTCCACTCCAAATATCGAGATGGATTATTTGTGCTTGACCAGCCCCAGAATTTTCCAAGCTCCTATTGGTCTGATCACTCACAGTTGGACACATTGAACCTTGACCCCAAAATAGTGATGTCATTTTGTTCTTTGAGAATGAAGGGCAACAAGTGACCAATGAGATAGAGTGACATTATTATAGCTATTGAGTCCAACTCCCTCATTTACAGTTGGAAAAACTGAGGTTCAGAGAGGTCAAAGGCTTGCCCAGGATCGCAAAGCTAGCCGGTATCTGAAGCAGGATTTGAATTCAGGTCTTCCTGACTCTGAGCCCAATGCTAATTACAACATTATGACCTCTGAAATCCTTTCCTGCTGGAGATGTAGAATTCTATGGGATTGGAGAATAATGGCTACTTCCTACCAGAGCCTGTTAAGGAGCTTTTCTTCCCCTTCGTATAAATAGAAAACTCCAGCAGGAGCCTTATATTGTCTGCCTGTTCCTTGGCTATGCCCAGGGGGAGCGAACCCACGTCTTCCCTTCTCTATTCTATCCTGCTCAGCGAGCCTGACTCAGCTGTACCCAAGTCTCATTGCCTATGGATAAAGCCAATAGAAAGAGTAAGACTATGTATATAAAGAGCAAGATATATATATATATATATATATACATATATATATATATATGTATATATATGATATAATAATGTACATCTTATATATAGAATAAGATATATAAAAGATATCCTAATAAGATATATCTTATATGAGTAATATAAATATAGTAGATATAAGATATAATAATATGTATATCTTATATATATATAAGATATAGTAATAATAAGATATATATCATATATATTAAAAATATAATAATAATACATATCTTATATATGAGTAAGATATGTAAGATATATTATATGAATAATATATAGGTAAAGATATATATACAAGATATAATAATAAGATATATATCATATATCATATATATGAGATATAGTAATAATAAGACATATACATGTGAGAAAGGCATATATATATATATACATTTAAGATAAATGTACAAAGAGTAAGAGACAGAAGATTTGCATGAAAATTCTGCCTCCTTCCTTCCTTCCTTCCTTCCTTCCTTCCTTCCTTCCTTCCTTCCTTCCTTCCTTCCTTCCTTCCTTCCTTCCTTCCTTCCTTTCTTTCTTTCTTTCTTTCTTTCTTCCTTTCTTCCTTTCTTCCTTTCTTCCTTTCTTCCTTTCTTCCTTTCTTCCTTTCTTCCTTTCTTCCTTCCTTCCTTTCTTCCTTTCTTTCTTTCTTTCTTTCTTTCTTTCTTTCTTTCTTTCTTTCTTTCTTTCTTTCTTTCTTTCTTTCTTTCTTTCTTTCTTTCTTTCTTTCTTTCTTTCTTTCTTTCTTTCTTTCTTTCTTTCTTTCTTTCTTTCTTTCTTTCTTTCTTTCTTCTCTTTCTCTTTCTTTCACAATTGGGGTTAAGTGACTTGCCCAGGGTCACACAGCTAGGACGTATTAAGTGTCTGAGACCGGATTTGAACTCAGGTCTTCCTGACTTCGGGATGGTGCTTTATCCATTGCACCACCTAGCTGCCCCTAGGACTACATTTCAATAAAATAAGTTTCCTTATGGGTTTGGAATCAGGAAGGCTTGTTGTCTTGAGTTCAAATCTGATCTCACACACTTACTAGCTGTGTGACCTTAGGCAAATCACTTTACTCTGTTTGCCTCAGTTTCCTTATTTATAGAATGAGCTAGAAAAGGAAATGATACCCTAGTTTCTCTGCCAAGAAAGCCCTAACCTGGGTTACGTGCAGTCATGCATGTATTATAGAAACAATTTTATATCTTTATCCATTTATCTTTTTGATACAACATCCCTGTGGGGTATAGGTAATATTATTGAGCTCCTTTTACAGGGAAGGAAACTGAGGCTAAGAAGTTCAGTGACTTGGCTCAGAGGTATAGGTATAGAGTCTAAATCAGGATTTGAACTGAGATCTTTTGGAACAGTGCACTTTCTGGGTTCCAGTGATACTGGATCTTGTTCCTTAAACAAATCTTCCATCTCCTGATCCTCTTTACTCATCTCTAAGACTCCAAGCTTGCCCAATTCCTTCTAATTTTAGCTAATGGCCCACCTTCCATAGGAAGTGTGCCCTGATCCCCCTAAAGAGTCTTCTCTCTAATTATTGATTAGTTCCAAATGATTCTGGATATAGCTACTTTGTCATAGTTGATTGAATATTGTTTTTCTGTTAAGTGGTAACTCTTTGAAAGTCTGCACTTTTTTTTTTTCCTGGCACATAGTAGGTGCTTAATAAAAAAAAAATCTATTCTCTGTGAGGGCAAGGGATAAGATTTAACTGAACTTTGTATCTCAGGACTGATACAGAATGCTCTGTAAATAATAGGCATTCAATAAGTATTTGTAGAATTAAATTGAATTGTTCATTTTTTTTTTAACACTCAGTGAAGAGAAAGGAAGAAGGTTTGATTTGGCAGTATCTCTAATCATACAAGTGGGCAAACAGACCATGGCTAAAGTGTTAATAAGAGCTTCTTGATGATTGATTGGAATTTACCAGTCTGGGAGTGGTGAAAATAAGGGTGTTGTACTGGTTGATTCTAATTTTATGATCCTATCATGTTTCCGAAATCACATATGTCCATCCATCCAGCCATCAATAAACATTTATTAAAAACCTACTATCCGGGCACCGTAGTAAGTGCTGGGAGTACAAAAAAGAGGCAAAGGACAGTCTTTATTCTCAAGGAGCTTACAATCTACTGGGGGAGAAAATATGGAAACAAATATTACAAACAAGCTATGTAAAGGATAAATAAGGAATAATTAACAGAGAAAAGAAACTAAAATTAACAGGGGTTGGGGAGAGAAGGAAATTTAATTGGATCTAAAGGAAGCTTGGATGGGACTTAAGGGAGGTCAGTAGGAGGAGGAAAAGAAAGAAAGTGGCCCAGGTATGGAGGGCAGCCAGCTGGTATCAGAAGATGGAATATCCTTTTTCTTGATGAGTCAGAAGAGCAGGGTCACTGGATCAAAGAAAATGTTTTGGGAAATAAAGTGGAAGAACACTGGGAAGGTAGGAGACAGGTAGGAGCTGAATGCCAAAAGGAGCACCTGGAGGTGACAGGGAACCACAGAGTTTATTACTCGGTGGAGTGCCATGATTAGACCTGAGCTTTAGGAAAATCATTTTGGTGGCTGAGTGGAGGATGGATTAAAATGGGGCCCAAGGCAGGCAGACCCACCAGCAGCTGTGACAACAGTCCAGATGTGAGGTGATGGTGGTGTCAGAGGAGAGAAGGACTTGATTGCACATTGTCTCCTTGTTACAGTGGGAGCTTATTGAAAGTCTGGACTTTTTCACCCTAGCACATAGTAGGTGTTTAATAAAAAGAGAGATGGTGCAAAGGTGAAATTCACAGGCCTTGCTGGTAGCTTGGACATGCGGGGTGAGAGAGACTGAGGAATCCAGGATGACATTTAGTCTAGATGAAGGACTGGGAAAATGTCATTGCCTTCTGTAGAAATAGGACAGGTGGCAGAGTAGGGGTAGGACTTTGGGGAAAAGATGAGTTCTATTTCATTTTATTTTTTTAAGGAAGAGTTTTTTATTGAAGCTTTTTATTTTCAAAACATATGCAAGGTTAATTTTTCACCATTGACCTTGTGTTCCAATTCTCCCCTTCCTCCACCCCCTCCCCTAGATGGCTAGTAATCCAATATATGTTAAACATAGTAAAAACATATGTAAATGCAATATAGGCATACATATTTATATAATTATCTTGCTGCACAAGAAAAATCAGATCAAAAAGGAAAAAATGAGAAAGAAATAAAATTCAAGCAACAACAACGAAAAGAGTGAAATGCTGTCTTGTGATCCACACTCAGTCCCCACAGTCCTCTCTTTGAGTGTAGATGGCTCTCTTCATTACTGAACAAATGGAACTGGTTTGGATCTTTTTTAGTGTCTGGTATATAGTAGGTGCTTAATAAATGCCACTTGACTGACCAACTGTGGAAGTGAATGGCATATTACAAGACTAGAAAGCTAGGTAGGGTGGGTACCAGCTTGTGGGATGACTTGGATGTCAACTTAAGCAGCTATAATATAAAGGTGTGTATTTGGACATATGCATAAACTACACATATATGTATTATGTACCTCATTGTTGAAGATGGCCACGTCCATCAGAATTGATCATTGTTGTTGCTATATATAATGGCCTGAATCATCTCATTATTGAACAGCCACATGATTGTCTAATCTTGTTGTTGCTATATACATCATTCTCCTGATCCTATTCACTCAGCATCAGTTCATGTAAGTCTCTCCAAGCCTCTCTGTATTCATCCTGCTGGTCATTTCTTACAGAGCAATAATATTCCATAACATTCATATACCATAATTTATTCAGCCATTCTCCAACTGATGGGCATTCACTCAGTTTCCAGTTTCTGGCCACTACAAAAACGGCTGCCATAAACATTTTTGCACATGTGGGTCCCTTTCCTTCCTTTAGGATCTTTGGGATATAAGCCCAATAAAAACACTGTTGGATCAAAGGATATGCGCAGTTTGGTAACCTTTTGAGCATAGTTCCAAAATGCTCTTCAGAATGGTTGGATCTGTTCACAATTCCACCAACAATGTATTAGTGTCCCAGTTTTACGGCATCCCCTCTGACATAGGTCATTATCTTTTCCTGTCATCTTAGTCAATCTGAGAGATATGTAATGGTACCTCAGAGTTGCCTTAATTTGCATTTCTCTGATCAATAGTGATTTGGAGCATCTTTTCATATGTCTTGAAATAATTTCAATTTCTTTATCTGAAAATTGAGTGAGTTCTATTTTAGAGATGCTCTTGAAGGATCTAGACTGGCTCATAGAATCCCAGAGTTGGAAGGGAACTCAGACAATTTAATAGAACCAAAACCAGAAGAGGAGCCCTCTCTATAATATCTCTGACAAGTCAGTTTCCCTACCTGTAAAATAATAATTAACAATAAAAGCACCCCCCTCACAGTATTTTGTGAGGATAAAAGGATTCTTTTTAAATGGGCCCCAAAAATATTAGTGAAATTACAAGTGGTATAACTTAAAATTGTATTTTTGGAGTGGTATAATTATATCATGCAAGAGACCCTCCTGGGGATAGATGGGTGGGTGACTTGCTACTTCTGTTGCGAATGCCCCATGGACCATGATGGGGAGTTGGGAGTGGGTGGGGATTGAGAAGAGCTCCATCTTGCCAGACAGTCTCACTCCACCTATGTCTCCACTTCTTGTGTCCCTTTGTTAACTCTTTGGTCTGCTTTGTTGCTTGGATCCTGGCTCGCTCCTTCATCATGGTTACTGCCTGCTGGAATTAATTAATATTAAATAATTATAATATATAACTTATAAAATGCTTTGTAAATCTCAATGTAATATATAAATGCTAGTTATTATTGTTATTTTGATCTGTCAGTTTGAAAAGAGATACAGAATAGTTTTGGGAAGGAGGGAGAAATGAAGAAAGTTTGCTACTAAAAGGGGATGAGCTTTGAAGGAAATAGAAATTCTAGAGGTAGAAATGAGGAGGGAATTCATTCTGGGAATGGTGAATAAGTAAGGAGATGGGAGATGGAGGGTTTCCTCTGATCAGCTCTACTAAATGCAGTCTGCCTGAATCTCATCAGCATTTCAATCCAAACATTTCTGTGATATCATTGATCCTCTTTGGGAGGGAAGGTTCAACAACTGCCACAACATAAGGAGTGGAGAGGGACTATGTGGCACAGGACTTTAAATATCAAATATCAAATGGGAAAGTCTATGATTGATCCTTGAAATAATAAGGAGCCACTGGAGTTTATTGAGTAGCAGGATAACATGGACAGACCAATGCTTTAGGAACTCCACTTTGCAGATGGGTAGAGGATATATTGGACTTATTATTTTACTTTATCTTATGCATTCAAAAACTTTATTTTGAGAAGAGGTTCATGGACTTCACTAGGCTGCTAAAAGGATCCATCACACACACACACACACACACACACACACACACACACAATGCTGCCTTTTGAATTGCCCTGAAAGGATTTTGGAATAGTTCTGGTAAAAATTGGCTGTGGAATAGTCCCAGAGCATTCTGGAATTTTTTTTAATGGATTTTTTTTCTCTATGTTTAATTGTATTTTAAAATTTATTTTATTAATTATTTTAATCTGGTTAGGACTACACTCTTGAATTTGACACATCTAAACTATTGTTCAGTCTTTTTTCAGTCACGTCTGACTCTTCATGACACTATTTTTTTTGGCAAAGATGTTGGAGCTGTTTGCCATTTACTTTTCTAGATCGTTTTAACAGATGAGGGAACTGAGGCAAATGGGGTTAAGTGAATTGTCTGAGGCCGGATTTGAACTCTTTGATGGACACAGAACATTCTAGAATGATGCTGAAAAGCTTCTGCTCCCAAGTGTTCCCAGCCAGCTTGAATCCTTCAGCCTCAGGCTAGTTTGTGAACAATTTCCAACAGCTGGGGAGAAAACAAAACAGCCAAGTAAACACAAGCATTTGTAGCCTTTCTCCTCTGGGAATCTTGCCTCAATCCCTTCTGGGGTGGAGAGCAAACCCAGACTGCTGCATGCCAAAGCTCGGGCACTTACCTTTCCAAGAGAAATCAGGAGACCAGGGGACCCCAAGGTCCCTGGTCAGCCCTTCCCCTGGAAGTCCCCTGCAGGCTGGCTCATACGGAGTTTGGTTAGGCCTGGAGGAGGCCTGTGGAGAAAGACCAGGCTGAAGCACAACAAACAGATGGGACAGATAAACAAGAATGTACCTCATTGGGGGGTTGGGGATGCACCCCCAGCTAGCAAGGGTCAGGGATCGGAGCAGGTCAGAGCTGGGAGGGACTGCATTACTTGGAATGTCAGAGCCTAAAGGGCCCTTAGCACTCAGAATATCAGAACTTGGAGGGTCCCTAGGACCCCGGATGTCAGAGCTGGGAGGGCCCTTAGAACCCAGGAGGTCAGAGCTGGGAGGGCCTTTAGAACCCAGGAGGTCAGAGCTGGGAGGACCCTTAGAACCCAGGAGGTCAGAGCTGGGAGGACCCTTAGAACCCAGGAGGTCAGAGCTGGGAGGGCCCTTAGAACCCAGGAGGTCAGAGCTGGGAGGACCCTTAGAACCCAGGAGATCAGAGCTGGGAGGGCCCTTAGAACCCAGGAGGTCAGAGCTGGGAGGGCCCTTAGAATCCAGGAGGTCAGAGCTGGGAGGGCCCTTAGAACCCAGGAGGTCAGAGCTGGGAGGACCCTTAGAACCCAGGAGGTCAGAGCTGGGAGGGCCCTTAGAACCCAGAATGTCAGAGCTGGGAGGGCCCTTAGAACATGGATAGTTAGAGCCCGAGGAAAACCTGTAGAGATTTCAGACACTATCTAGTCTGGCCTTCTACATCTCTACCAGGTTCCTAACAAGTGATCATCTGGCCTTTCCTGAAGTCAGAACATCTGCTGTCTAGCCTTTCTGCCTCCTTCACTGTAAGGAGTGTCAGGAAGTAGAGAAAACCTGCTTTCCTTTAACCTCCTCCACGTTGGTCTGAGCTCTCTCTTCTCCAGGGGGGTTGGGGGCGGGGTTCCGAGCTGACCAATCTCCTCCCTCTTCCCTGGGACAGTCCACATGCTGACAGAGAGCAATCCTGTGCTCTGGAAGTCTTGTCTCCTCCACGGGAAATACCTTGGTTCTTTTAACAATCATATGTATTTAAACACAGATGTATGACAGATATAGAAAGTGAATGGCTTATTAGAAGACTAGAGAGATAGGAAGGGTGGATACCAGCTTGTGGGATGACTTGGATGTCAACTTAAGCAGCTATAATATAAAGGTGTGTATATAGACATATGTATAAACTACACTTATATGTATTTATGCAGATGTATATGTATACATGTATGCAGCTAGAACAGGGATTCTTAACCTCCGGGCTGTGGTTTTTAACAATTTGCATTGATAACTATATTTTAATATACTTGACTTCCTTCTGTAATTTATGTATTTTATGTTATTCATTATTCTGAGAAGGGAACCAAAGGCTTTGCCAGATTACTCAGAGGGTCCAGGGGATCCCAGATATAGAAAGAGAGAGAAAAAGACAGAAAGAGACAGTGTCACATGAACACCTGGGGAGAAACAGAGCTAGTTGGGTTGGGCTTATAGGACTGTAAGCTGTTATGGTTTTTGAATATAGTTTGAGGTAAAAAGTGCTAATTACTTCCCTCACCTTTCTTTCTTTTCTTTTTCTTTCTTTTCTTTTTCTTCCTCCCTTCCTCCCTCCTTCCCTCCCCCTTTCTCTCTCTCTCTCTCTCTTTCTCTTTCTCTCTCTCTCTCTTCTCTCTCTCTCTCTCTCTCTCTCTCTCTCTCTCTCTCTCTCTCTCTCTCTCTCTCTCTTTCTCTCTTTCTTTCTTTCTTTCTTTCTTTCTTTCTTTCTTTCTTTCTTTCTTTCTTTCTTCCTTCCTTCCTTCCTTCCTTCCTTCCTTCCTTCCTTCCTTCCTTCCTTCCTTCCTTCCTTCCTTCCTTCCTTCCTTCCTTCCTTCCTTCCTTTCTCTCTCTCTCTCTCTCTCTCTCTCTCTCTCTCTCTCTCTCTCTCTCTCTCTCTCTCTCTCTCTCTCTCTCTCTCTCTCTCTCTCTCTCTCTCTTTCTTTTCTTTCTTTTTTTTGCAGGGGTAATTGGGGTTAAGTGACTTGCCCAGGGTCACACAGCTGGGAAGTGTTATGTGTGAGACCAGTCTTCCCTCTACTTTGAAAGAAAAAGGACTATACCCAGATGACTTCTCAAGCTTCTGGTTCTAAATATATGTTTCAGTAGTTCTCATTTGACAAAAGGGACAACTGACCCATAGGAAGAAGGAGAGTCAAGGTCAGACTACTACTAGTGTAAGTTGAACGTGTGTCTCCCATGGTCTGGTTTCCAGAGGATGGGAATGGGTTCTGGGAGATAAGACCTGAGCAAAGAGATCAGGGGGTGGGGTGAGCCTGCTGGAGCCCAGGAGTCCCTACAGGAAATGGGTTCCTCCCCTGCTCCCTTCAAACACAAATATCCCTATCAGCCACCTAACCTCCCTAGTCTCCCTATCTCACTGTTTCCAGCTTTTCCCTGACCTCGCCTTAGCCCTTGCCCAATGGAAGCCTTTAGTCAAAAATAGCAGACTGACCAGACTAAGAACCTGTTTCTAGGGTTTCTAGCCCCCTAGAACCAGACTAGAAACTGAGGCAAGGGAAATGAAGTGATTTTCCAAGACCAAACAAATAGAGACCAGAGGAGGAATCTGAACCCAAATCCTCTGTTCTTACTGACATTGCCAGGAGTTTTGCCAAATGTCTTGAACTCAGGTTTTGTTTTGTTGATACCAGGCTTAGTGCTTTACCCACTGTGCCTTAGTTTCCTTGGAAAGTATTTGATGCAAGACCAATTGGGTTAACTCCTCAAAGACACTGTGATGATGGACTTTCAGGCATGAGTGACAAGGGAGAGGGTGTTCCCATCAAACCATGCTGGCGGCTGCCTTTTGGAGCTCAGGTTAGCCTAGCCCTGCCAAAATTTTGGGAGGTCCAAGTCCTCTGTTTGTCCTCTCACTCTCTAAGGAATCCTGCCCAGAGAGAGAAGAGGCTCCCTGCTGATCCTGGGCTGGTGGGAGCTAGGACCAGCTGCACAAGGCTGTTGCTCCTGGCCCGTGGCTCCCCTTGAGACCAAGGCCAAGAGTCTGAGTGTGGGTGGCTCAAGTTGTCTGGCACGTGGCTCGGGGAGTCTCCGTGGGGATCCCGGAGCTCTGACTTCTGCCCCTTTCGGCTCTGATTGGAAGTCTTCAGCTACCCCAAGAGTCCACTCCCATCTTTGTCCACCTCCAAGAAACAGATGGATCCGCTCTACTCCCCAACAGTTCCACTCCTGGCAACAGGAGAGAAAGAAGATATTGTCTTAAAACATAGGAAGTAATCATGCTGGAAAGGAGATAGATACCCTATCCCCTGTGTCCTACCCCTTACTGAGGCTGTCCTGCAAGGCTCTCCCCTTCTTTGAGCTCTCCATACTTTTTCTCTTGCTGATCTCTTTAGTTCCCATGGGTTCCATTATCCTCTCTAGGCAGCGGATTGCCAGATCTAGTTTTCCTGAACTCCAGCTCTTCATTGCTAAGTGCCTGCAGGCCGTTTTACCTGGATGTTCCATAGAGATCTCAAAGTCAACAAGGCTGAAATGTGATAAAGTGCTTTGCATGCTTTAGAGCACTGCACAAACACAAACTGACATCATTATTATTCCCTCAAACCCCTCTCTCTCACAGATTTCTCTATTTCGGTTCTAGTAAAACAAGTTTATAATCTTGGAGTCGCCATCTTTGGGTGTCAACTTTTCCCTTTTCCTTACCCTCCCTTGTAGTCCATCAGATGCTAAATCTTGTCAATTTTATCTTTTCATCTTTTTCTTAAGTGACATTTCACGTATTATAACAGCCTTTAATTGAAAACCCAGTTTCCAGTCTATGTCCTCTCCAAGTGACTTTCTATGCAACTGTCAAATTCATCTTCCCAAATCATGTATCACTTTCCCCTTTTAAGGACCTTCAGTAGCTCCCCATTACCTCTGCAATGCAACACAAACACCTTAATTTGACTTTTAAAACCTTTCGCAAATCTGGTTTCAACTTATCTTTCTACACTAAATGCATATGACTACCCTTCCCACATTATCTGCTCCAACATTTCCTGCTTTAGGTCTTTGCCAAATGTCTCCAGTGCCTGGAATGCAGTCCCTCCTTACCTCTATTTCAGAATACCTAGCTTCCTTTCGTTTAAATTTTTTTACTTATTTATTTGAATTTACTTATTAATTTATGGAATAAAACAAAAATTTCCATAACGTAGCATAATAAAATTGCACATGTAATTGCAAATCTGTCATGTACAATTTGCTATTCCTTTAAAATCTATAATAAAACTTATTATATAAATTTATTTTTTTTCTCTTTCTCTCTCCTTCTCCTGCCCTAGAAATGGATGTCTTTAGAAACAAATATGTATAAATATGTAAAATCATTCTATCTACTTCTATTTATCAGTTCTTTTTTTCTGGAGGCAGATAGAATCTTTCTTCATAAGTCCTTTTTAATTAATTGGGGTATTTATAATAGTCAAAATGACTTCTTCAAAGTTGTTCTAAAAACAATATTGTTATTATTGTATTTAGTATACAACGTTTTCTTGGTTCAGCTCATTTTGTTCTTCATTATTTTGTGCAAATCTATCCATGTTTTTTCTAAGATCACTGAACTCATCATTTCACATAGCTTGGTAGTATTCTCTCACAAGCTCATACTCAACTTATTCAGCTATTCCCTAATTGAAAGGCATCCTTGAAATTTCCAGTTCTTGGCCACTACAATGAGAGCTATTATAAATATTATATATATATATATATAAAATAAAAATATTTTTAGACTATATAGGTTTTATTCCTTTTCCCCTAATGAACATTGGAAATAGACCTAGTAATGGTATCAGTGGATCAAAGAGTATAAATAATTTAATCACCCTTTGGGCAAAATTCCAAATTGTGCTTTAAAATGGTGGGATCAGTTCACAATTCCACCAACAATGAATTAGTGTCTCAATTTTTCCATATCCCTCCAACATTTGTTATTTTCTCCTTCAATCATTTTAGCCAAAATGATATGTCAAAGTTGTTTTAATTAACATTCCTCTAAACAATAATAATTTAGAGAATTTTTTTATTTGACTATAAATTGTTTTGGTTTCTTTACCTGAAAACTGCCTGTTCATTTGACCACTTATCAATTGGGGAATGACTTATATTCTTATACATTTTATATAGTTCTTTATATATTTGAGATCTAGGCCCTTTGTCTGAGAAACTGTTTATAAACTCCCCATCCCTTTTCCCTCAATTTTTTGCTTTCCTTCTGAGCTTAGCTATAGTTATTTTATTTGCATAAAATCTTTTAAATTTAACATAATCAACTAATTAATAAATTAATTTAATTAATCCAATGTAGCTTCCTTACAGGCATTGCTTGTGTGTTGTCCCCTAGGACAAGCCTATCCCAACCTCCTTACCTGTAGTCTTCTTCCTCAAATTGTTGCATATCCTTGACTGTTTACATCTTTTAGTAGAGTGTAACCTTCCTGAAGGCAGGGAATATTTTTCATTTTGTCTTTAGAGGCAAGCATCTAGCATTGTATGTGATGGGCATTTAATAAATACTTATTAAATCAGATTATTTCCCTCAGGCACACGCAGTCCCCATTTGGTCCATCATTTCTAACCCCTTTCCACTGGAAAATTGGACTTCAGCCCTGGAACCACCCTGGACTTTGAGTAGCCAGCTTGGTCTCCATTCTAGGTCTTTATAGCACTTTCTGGACATTTCCAGCCATAACTTTTTCCCTTTTCCAGCTCCATTTTAAGGACAAGAACTATCCAGCATACTTTTATTTGTTTTGCCAACACTTTGCGAAGTAACTGATTCATAGTAAGCATTTAATAAATATTCTATCTATCACCTATCTATCTACCTACCTATCTATCCATCCATCCATCCATGTCTATCCATCCACCCCCCCACCCATCTGTTCATCCATCCATCAACCATTCATGTCTGTTTTTCTCTCTATCTACAATGATTTTCATCTTTGCACAAAATAAGCAATACATGCAACAATGCATAATAAAATATCTATTAAATGTTTATACCTACCCAGGGATCCCCAGCCATTACAGAAAGGGTTTCAAATAGAAGCATTCTGGGAAAGGCCCAGTCAGTGCCCATGGGCTGGTCCCCCTACCACAGGGAGAGGGATTACAAATACAGACAGTTTCACCCTTTGATATCAGGCTTGTGGACAGGAGGATGAGTTCTCAGATGAAGGCTCAGGATCTTGCAATTAGAGCCTCTCACAGAATGGGACGAGCTACTTTGTAAGCGAAGTCAGAAACTCACCCAGCCAGTGCTTTTTTCTGGTCCTGTATCTTATGAAAGGCAGGGACTACCAACCACTTTTTGCTGAGGAGCTGAGTGTAGATTTTGGGTGGATTTCCCTTTCTTGGAGACTTCAGGATGAGGCTGGCAGGATGAGGCTGGATGATCTCTTTCTTCTTGCCAGTGGGGATTATTTTAGGTATAGGTTGGGTTAGAAGGCTGACTGTCACTCAAACCCAGTGATTCTATGGATCCGGCCAGCCCTGGCAAGTACATCTGCTATTGCCAAGGCATTCTAGTCCCTCTCTCTAACCTTGACCTTGGTGCTACCTCTGGATCTCAGCAGTTTTTAATATACACTTTTCTCTCAGCCCAAAGTCTTCTACCAAGCCTTTTTATGGGGGTAAAGAGTACATGGGGTGCAACAGAAAGAATCCTGATCTGGGAATCAGAAAGCCTAATTTTAGGTACAAGTCTTCCAAGATTTTGCTGTATGAAGAAGTGAGGGCCTTAGTTTCCTGATCTGTAAAATAGATTGGATAGGATATGGTAGCAAAGTTCTAAGATCTTTCAATGTTATTTAGGATTTATACCTACTGTATGATTATATAATTATATGATAACTTGATATATAATAATAGTACTGTAAAAACAACAAATTTGAAACACTTGGAACTTTGATCAATACAATGGAAAAAGGCACAATGGACTCATGATGAAACATACTTTCTACCTCCATTTAGTTGATGGACTCTGAGTATAGATTAAAGAATATGTATATATATATATACATATATATATATTTACATGTAAGCATGCATGACTACACACAAATTTTCTGCATTAGGTGAGTGATACAGACATATACATATATACAAATTATGTGTATGTCTAGATATATATGTATTTATATATGTGATATATTTATGTCTATATGTCAAAACAAATCTCTTGTACTAGTAGGGCACAATGTGTATATATAAATATAGGTACATATTTTTGTACATATATAAACATACACATATACACAGTTTTAGATGACATATGATATAGAAAGTATGATGTATACATGTATATATAAATATACATATTTTGTCCATAGATATACATACACACATGTATATATATAGTTTTATATGATACATGATATAGAAAATATAATGTATGTTTATATATAAATATACATACATATATTTATACATACAGGTATATATGACACATGATAATAGAAAATGATATATTTGTGTAGATACTATATATGTATATATACACACATACATATGTACATATGCACACATACACACATATCTCCCAGCTAATGCTGGGAATATTTTGTTTCTTGATACATACTTGTAACCAGTTTGATTTTTTTTACTTTCTCAATGGGTGGGAGAGAGGGGAAGGGAAAAGAGAGAATTTAGGATGGAAAATAAGATAAAATTGTATTTTAAAAAAAGAAATACTAGCATTCATAGCTGGAACCTTAAAGTTTGCAAGGCACCTTGAAGATATTAACTCATCTTCTCCTCATAATAACCCTGGGAGGGAGGTGCTATTATTTATTCCCCTTTTACAAATAAGGAAACTTAAGCAAGGAAGAGACGAAAGGAAGGGAAGCTAGTTGGGAGGCTGTTACAGTGATTCGGGCAGGTGGAAAGGAGGGCCTGCAACAGGAATGGAGAAGTCCTGGCCTGGGATAAGTCCCAGTCTGGGGGCCTGGCTGGACCTCTTCCTGGCTTCCCTCCTCCCAGCTCTACCTAAGTCTTATTCTTACTCTCCCCAATCCACATCTCTTTACAAAGCTCAGCTGACCCTCCGGGGACAACAGATCCTTTTCCTCATGCCCCTTCTTGATCTAGGACCTGGGCAGGGCCTTCATGCCCCTTGAGTTTCTCTGGAAAGTTCCCAGTTCCTGAGATAAGGGAACTTGATGCCCAAGGATTGACGGGTATCCCGACCCAGGCGGCTCCTTTCATCCTAAACCAGCAGCCACGGAAACTAAGAATAAAGAGAGGATAAGGTCAGAACACAGTCCTGGGAGGGGTTGGGGAAGGGAGGCTAGGAGCCTGGTATCAGCCCACTCAGACGAAGGAGGATGGGCTGGACCGAGCCAAGGGGACACCTCCTGTTGTCCCCTAGGTAACGCTCCACCATCCCTGCAAACAGGAAGCTGCTGACAAATGTCACTGCCAGCCTGGCTGGAAAGCTCTGGAGTGTGTGTGTGGGAATTCTCCTGGCCCCTCTAATCTCCTGGAGGAAGTTGTCTGCCATGGCTGGGGCTCCGGGTGGGACCAGTAGACAAGCTGCCTCCTCCTGAGACTCCCATGGCCTCCCCAAAGGGAGAATTCTCAGGGAGAACTCCTGAGGGCAGAGGGATGTCTTTCCCCAGGAAGCTCCTGGTCCAGAGTCAAAGGAGGAAGTTGGACTAGATCTTCCTTTTAGTGTTTCCCAGCTGACTCTATGATACCAAGAATACAAAATAAAAAATCAAGATAGTCCCCAGAATATAGATGGTCAGAACTTAGAACCCAGAATGTCAGAGCCAGGAGGGCCCTTAGAACAGAGAACATCAGAGCTGGGAGGGCCCTTAGAACCCAGGATGTCAGAGCTGTGAAGGCCCTTAGAACCCAGGAGGTCAGAACTGGGAGGGCCCTTAGAACCCAGGATGTCAGAGCTGGGAGGGTCCTTAGAACCCAGGAGGTCAGAACTGGGAGGGCCCTTAGAACCCAGGATGTCAGAGCTGGGAGGGCCCTTAGAACCCAGGATGTCAGAGCTGTGAAGGCCCTTAGAACCCAGGAGGTCAGAACTGGGAGGGCCCTTAGAACCGAGGATGTCAGAGCTGAAAAGGCCCTCAGAATAGGGGATGTCACTTTTCTCATTAAAGCTTTTTATTTTCAAAACATATGGATGGATAATTTTTCAATATTGACCCTTGTAAAACCCTGTGTTCCAAATTTTCCTCTTATCCCCCCCAACTTTTCCCAGATAGCATTCAATATATGTTATACATGTTTAAATATATGTTAAATCCCAATATACGTAAACATTTATACAATTATCTTGCTGCACAAGAAAAATCCAATCAAAAAGAGAAAAAATAAGTAAACAAAATTGAAGCCATCAGCAACAAAAAAGGTGAAAATGCTATGTTGTGAGCCATGTTGAGTTCCACAGTCCTCTCTGTGGGTGCAGATGGCTCTCACCATCACAAGATCATTGGAACTGGCCTGAATCATCTCATTATTGAAAAGAGTCATGAGGGAACTCATATTTCAATAAACATATAAAGGTGGTGGCTAAGGAGAGATAATTTTGTCTGGAGAGTCACTGGAGAGTCATTCCTTGGGTGAGTGATACCATGGAAGAATTGATCATTGTATACTTTCTGTAATAGATAGATGATAAATGGACAGATAGAAAGATAGATAGACAGATAGATGGATGGATAAATTGATAGACATAGATAGATAAATAGATGGATGGCTAAATATATAAGTAGGTAGATGAGTGAATGATAGATAGCTAGATGGATAGATAGATAGATAGATAGATAGATAGATAGATAGATAGCAGATTGTTATTCCAAGGGCTAGAAGTGCTATGGCAAGAAGTGACCAGAAATCAAAAAACAGCATGGTGGGTCTGACTCTTGGGGAGGCAAAATGATTTTCACATGAAATAGTCAGTGATGACCTTGGGGTTTAAACCCAGGATTGCTGGTCCAATGAACTTTTGGTTCTCTTTCCTGGAAGATATCATAGGACGTATTTCCCTTTCTCGTGAAGATATTGTGTAAGAACTGCCTTCCCTGCAGCAATTCTTCCCAGAAGCAATGGTAACCCCCCAGGGCTTGGAGATTCCATCTTTACCTCACATCTAAACTATCCTTCCTGCATCCCAAAGCCCTTTCCCCACTGTTACTTAATTAGATTCTCTTCACACCTTGATGACATGGGTAGCTTGTGGGTCTGATATTCTTATTTTACTGCTGAAGACACTGAAGTCCACAAGAGTTAGGTTCAATTCAATTCAATAAACACTGAAGTGCCTGCTGTGTGCCAAGAGTCAAAGAATAGTTCCAGCCTTCAAGGAACTTACGATCTAATAAGGGAAGAAACATGCAAACAGACATAACAAAGCAAGCTATACCCAGATTAATAGGAAATAATTAAAAGAAAAAAGCACTAGAATGAAGAAGAGTTTGACTCTGGATCCGAGTTCAGGTCTCTTGTCTTCCAGGCTATGGGGGCTAACCTTTCAGAAGAGCTCTTTCAAGGAAAAGAGAAATTATGGACCAATATCTATAAATTATAGGCATAGAGTTTTCAGTATAAGCCATTATTATACTTGATTAAAAGAAAACAAAAAACTTTTCCCGTATCTATTGAGATAATCTTGTAGTCTTGGATGTTTTTGTTTTTAAATGATTGTGTCAATAGTTTTTATTAATGTTGAACCATCCTTGCCTCCTTGGTATAAATCCAACTTGGTTGTGATGAATGATTTATTGGATGAATCATTAATCTGTCTGACAGGATTTTATTTTAAAATTTTCTTAATAGATATACATTATTCTCTTACATTATCTTTCCCTGGGGTAGGTACTAGGCCTATATTAGCCTCATTTAATAAATAAATAAAGATACTTTCTTAATTTTTGAGAGTAATTTATGTAATATTGGTACTAATTGTTCTTTAAAAGTTTGAAAGAATTCTCCTATGAATCTATCTATTGGTAATTCCTTTGCAGCTTATTCTAGTTCCTATACAGAGATTGGATTATTTGAAATTTTTATCTGGTCTTTTGTTTGGGTATTTTATATTTTTGAAAATATTCCTGTATTTCTTTTGTGTTCTAAGTTTTGTTAACATATAGCTATGTGTACTAAGTTCTAATAATTCTTTTTATTTCATTTGGCTTTGATGTGATTTTTATATCATTAGTTATTTAATTGATTTGGGTTTTTGCACTCTACTTTTTAATCAAATTCGCTAAAGAGCTATCAATTTATTAGTTTTTATCAAGTCATTTTTGGGGTTTTGTCATTTCAACTTTTTTCTAATTTATTTATTTCTTCTCTTTTAATATTTCAGGTATATTTATTTTTTGACTTTCTAATTGTTCAAATGAATATTTTAAAATAATTCATTCCTTTTCTATTTTGTTAATATGGGTTTGTAGGCATAATTTTAGGACTGTAAGGGCTGAAGACTATTTTAGCTACATCCCAGAAATTTTGGTTTGTTTTATCATGATAATTTTTATCTTTTTCAAGTAATTATTAATTGTTTCTATTGTTTCTATAATGTTAACTTTTCTCATCATATGTATTTTCTTTTTTGGGGTGTGTTCCCTGAGATTATTACTATTTTTATTGTGTTAAAGTCTGTAAAGGAAGTATCAACTATTTTTGTGTTTTTATATTTGTTTGCAACATCTTGGTGTCCTAACACAGGGTCAGTTTTGATAGAGTTTTATGTGTTGCTGAGAAACATGTATATTCTTTAGTATCCAATTTAGAAGATACTTTAAGTCTTTTGGCTCAAGTTTTTGCAGAAATCTGTTCTACTATTTTCTCTTTTGCCTGACTTTCTTTTGGACCAACTCAAAAATGAGAAGGGACCATTGAAATTTCTTGACATTATTGTGTTACTGTCTATATTTTCTTGTAGTTTTCTTTTTTAAAGTTTCCTTTATGAATGCAGATGCAAAGGCATTTAAGGAATATATGCTGAATATTTACATTGATTTGTTATCCATGATTACTTTCAACATAATATAGTTTCCTTATTTATTCCTTTTTATGTTGTAAAAGTTTGTTTTAGTTTTTTCCAATAGCATGATTGCAACTTTTGCTTTTTTTGTATTTATCTGATGCATAATAATATTTTCCCATCCTTCTTATTTTTATTTTGTGCTTATTTTTGTTTTTAAATGTTTTAAAATGTGTTTTCTTGTGAGCAACAGATTGTGGGGTTTTGTTTTTTTATCTACCTGTCTTTATTTTTTCATTGTATTGGCTTGTTTATATTTTTATATAGGTTTATATTTTTCTCCATTTATTGGTAATATTATTCTCCCCCCCCAATGGAATTTTCCCCTTTGGAGTTTTGTTTAACTTATTATTTCCTTTTCTTTTTTTCTTATCATTTAGTCATTTGTTTTGTCTTTCTTCCCTCATTTATGTAGTCAAACAAAACCTCCCTTCCCCTTTTCTCTTTTAACATGATTTGTTTCTTAATTTAAAATTTTCATTTTTTGTGCCTTTAAAAAATGATTTATTTCCTTTATTCTTTTTATAATTTACTTTTCTTTTCTAGACTTTTGTCTTTTAATTCATAGTCCTTATATTTATTTGTTCTTTCACTAATCTCTATATCCTTAAGTAATTAAAGTTTCTAAGATATTTATTTTGACTTGCCTCTTCTAAATGGTCTCTGAGTTATGGCCTTGCTCCCTGACTTCTTTTTTCTGTCATACCTCACTATTAAAAATGTAAGTTATTGCAGGTGATAGAGAGGATGTTCTATGACAGGAATTATTCTATGTTCTTGATTGTGCAGTTCATTATTAACCTTTGGCATATCCATGGTTTCCACCGAGGTCCTCACACCTACTCCCTCTCCACCCCACTACCAATTGCTATGAAATTTCCTCAATGGAGTGTAATCTCCATGCATACCCATTCTTTTAGGTCTCATGTAACCCCAGTAGCTCTGATTCCTTTTTTTCTGGGTCAGAATGAGTACTCTTAGTATTAAATTCCTGCAGATTATACCCATTGTAAGGTTCCTGTCTCCCCTTATAGAATCTTTTTCTATAATATTGAATTCAACATTGGTACTCCCTCTCACCACTGAAATAAGAATCATTCCTTTCTTTCCCTAAGTATTTCCCCTTTATCTTTTCACCCATTCTCATGTGGCATTTTTGAAGTACCCCAGAATTATTTTCCCTTCATTATTAATCATTGATTTGATTAGGATACAGACATATTCCTGTTTATCTTTCTTTCTCCTCTTTCTGTTTTATATAACTTTTCATTCTGTGGTTTAGGTCATAAAAACATCAATTCACCTATTAGTGAGGTTTTGTGAAATTTAGAACATGATGTTTCACGCCTGTTTCTCCAACATCACTTCTATTTGCCTTCTGTTTTCACCCCAATCTCTTGTGGAAAGAAATCTCTTATTCTGTTGTCATCTTGCTGCTGTTTTTGATTGAGGTATATTTGACTTTCTTGTATTTTTGTTGTGGAAAGTGTTTGGCAAACAAATGATTTCTTTGATATGCTTTTCTTTCTAGAAATGCTTCTAATGCTTTTTAAAAAAATTGCATCTATATTTTTTCATCAGTGATTAGGCTGAGGTTTACATAGTGGGTCACCTTAGGCTGTACCTTCAACTCTTTTGCACTTCAGAACATATTACTCCATTCCTTCTTACAATTTCCTATGGATACAGAAAAGTATTGTGTTATTTTAATTTCTTTTTCTTTATATTTGAAAGTTTTTCTCTTGCAGAATTTGTTGTTTGTCAATGGAATTATTAAATGAACCACAATGTGTCTTGGAGTTTGCAACACAGGGTTGCTTTTCTTTTCCTTCCTTCCTTCCTTCCTTGTAATCTTTGGATTCACATTTTGTTTTTTTATATTCAGTAATTCTGGGTAGTTTTCTTGTATTATTTTTTGCATTGTGATGTTTAGGATTTTTTTTTAAACTCTGGGGTTCTTCAGGGAGATCTATAATCCTTAAGAAGTCTCTATAACTTTGTTTTTGAGATCAACTTGCATGTATGGAAATAATACTTTCTTTTAACATTATTGCTTCTCTTTTTCCAGATTGTCCTTCACTTCTGAATCTTTGCATTCTCAGTTATTTTTTGTTTCTTTGGGGAAGCTTGCCATTGTACAATTTTTTTTTATTTTCCAAGTATTTCTGTTCAGTAGATCATAAATTCTGCTTTCACAATTCCTCTACCTCTTCAAATATTGATTCATTTTCCTTTGGTTTGCAATATTTATTCAGAGAGACACTTCTCTTAGTAGAACTGGAGACCAGATTTCCTACTGTTATTAATGTTTCCGCTGCTGGTCTATGCTCCAGGTTTTTAACTGAATTTTTATCCTCTTGACATCTTTGGAAATTTTAGACATTTATTTTTATTTTTCTTCTATTTTTTCACTTTTGACTCCCTCTCTTTTGGTGGTAGTTTCCCTAGAGGCTGGACCTCAAAGCAGATTCTTTCTGTGGTAGAAACAGGCAATTTATGTTTTTACCAGCTAAAGTCTATGCCTAACGTGACTTCTGGAAAGATAGAATTGACTCTAGTTGGGTGCTGGGCTCTTTCCCTCAGGCTTAGTTGTGTGTCATAGAACTACACATCTCTGTCTTGCTTTAGTTCCCTAGGTTTCTTTCAGGTTGAACTCTCTTGTAGTACAGAGTGCATTTGTACTGTTCTTTCAGCCAAGATAAGCTTCTACCTTTTAGTTTTATGTAACACTGGGCTTAGGATTGGGAGCTGGGCAGCTAGGTGGTATCCTCAGGAAGACTTGAATTCAAATCTGACTTCAAACAACTGTTAGCTTGACCATGAATAAGTCACCTAACCCTGTTTTGCCTCAGTTTCCTCATCTGTAAAATGAACTGGAGAATGAAATGACAAACTACTTCAGTATCTTTGCCAAGAAAAACCTAATTGGAATCACAAAGAGTTGGATGTGGCTGAAATGATCCCTCTCTTTTTTTAAGCTTTTCATAGCTGAACAGGACCCTAGAAGCCATGTAGTCCAATCTCTTAATTTCCTAGATAAGACCCCAAGAGGTTACGAGACTTATGCAATGAAATGACTAAGGGTGCTTTCTACTATGCCAGCATAGGCATTTTACCTTCTCAGGTTTCTTCTAGCTTCTGGTTCTATTGATGGATATAGTAGAAATTCCACATCTGGCATTGATTGGAGTCTCCATGATCCTCAGATCTAAACTTCTAAGGCCCCCCTCTCTTCCAGCTCAGACATCCTGGGTTCTAAGGCCCCTCTCAGTCCTGACCTCCTGTGTTCTAAGGGCCCTCCCAGCTCAGACATCCTGAGTTCTAAGAGCTCTCCAAGCTCTGACATCCCCTGTTCTAAGGGCCCTCCTAGCTCTGACCTCCTGGGTTCTAAGGGCCCTCCCAACTCTGACATCCTGTGTTCTAAGGGTCCTCTCAGCTCTGTCATCCTGAGTTCTAAGGACCCTTCCAAGTCTCAATCGTATAATAACCTTAAAGGCAACTTAGAACTTGTCCATTTATTTCTTCCTCTACTTTCTATTCTCCTTATTTCACTTATTAAGAAATTAAGACTCAGTGAGGACCAAGAACCTTCACAAGTTTTTTTTATTTCTAGTTCTGGGGGATGTTTGAGCTCCCTTCAGTCTTTCCATCCATGATTCTACAAACTGGTTGGGGACTGGTGGGTGAGCCTACAGCCCTGACCGGCTTGGTGATGGGATGTAGAGCAGTGTGCCAGTTGGTCTTAGAGTACCTGCTCCTGACCTCCTTCCAACCCCTGATGTGCTGGCTTTGGGTCAGGAGGGCTTTGAGAAGATACAGGAACATGGGGACAGGAGCCTGGGGGGCTGGGCTGTTGTATGACTTTCCCAGAAGAGGCAGCAGCAGTGGTGGGAGCAGCAGCACCTGCAATAACAAGCTATGGGCTCAGGGCCCTGACAGCTTCGGGGCTGGCCCACAGAGTTACAGCTCCCAGGAGGGGCTCCAGTGGCCAAGAGTTCGAGGAGCGCCACTTCTAAGAGAGGGCCTCCCTCGGCTGCCCCTCCCTACCGTAAGAGGAGAGACCCAGAGAGAGGAGACCTGCAAGATGGGAGCACTGATCTGGCTGGCCCCAGGACATCAAGTCACAGATTTGGAGCTACCATCAAGTCCAGCCCTTCTCATTTTACAAATGAGGAAACTGAGCTCCAGAGAAATTAAATGATTTGCCTAACATTCATAGCAAGTGAATAAGGAAGGATTTGTACCCCCCCACATAAGATTAGAGGTCCTCCTTGGTCTCATTCCCATTACTGACCTGGAGTACCTTGATGGGACTGATATTCTCCTAATCATCCAAGAATCAAGGATTTAGAACCCGGAAAGGAGCTTAGATAGCACCACTTCCTACTTTACAGATCAGTAAACTGAGGCACAGAGAGGAAATAACTTGCCATCATAAAGCAAGGAGCCAGATTTAAACCTGGGATTTCTGATCTACTAGACAGGCTATCTTACCCTGATGACAAAAAGAAGCAGAAATGACCTTAAAACAAATATTGCCCCAGAAAACTAGAACTAAATGCCTGTGCCCTTAAGTAGAATGATGAGGTGTTTTCTCCCTTATTTCTTCTTGAGTTCCTTGTTTTTGTGGGTGACTTTCAGGCTCCCTAGCCCTTTTCAGTGCCTGAGGTTAAGGTGAATGTGAGGTGGGGAGGCTGAGCCAAGATGAGCTATTGGTTCCCCAAGGAGTGCTCTGTTCACTATGTTATCATCAAAGGGTTGAGGGCTAGAAGGGTCTTCCAGATCATCAATCCAGACTTTTATTTACCTGGCAGAAAAGGAAACTGAGACCCCAAGAGTTAAATGACTTTTGCCAAGTCCTAAGTAGAAGAAACAGCATCAGTGAATCATAAATTTAGGGCAGAGAGGGAGCTCACAGGACTTTACATTCATCATCCCGACTTTAAATATCAGAAATCAGGCTTAGTGAGGTCAAGTGACTTTCCCAGTGTTGGAGTTGAGCCCTGGTTCTTTTATCCCAGACCCAAGGGTCTTTCTACTGGACTTCTGTAATGGACTTGGCCTAGTCTGGCCGTTTCCACAGATGTGCATGTGTAATCAGCTCTAGCTCTGGGAAAGCGATGATTCTCCTTGGTCCGGGCAAGATGGAGAAAGTGGCAAAGTCCAAGCTGAAGCCTGGAACCTAGAGTGTGGAACCTGGAGCCTGGAGGCTGGAGTCTGGAACCTGGAGCCCAAAAGGTATTAACAGGAGATTTGAGAAAGGAATGGATATTATAGAAAGGAAGGATGAGATTGGAACATATGTCTAATATCTACCCCCACTTCCTCCATTCAACTGGATGTTGAATGTTATAAATGTTCATTTTTGTGAATAATAATTATAATGTTTTATTATTCTTCTTACTGATGATGATGCTAAGGCCATGATAAGGTTGTACTCCTGACATAAGTTAGACACTCATTACCTGTTCTTGGGAAGCTCCTCCACAAAGTTTCCTAAGATATTTAGGAGCCATGAGAATACCATTTATTAGACCTAAAAGAGACCTCAGCACATTGTCAGAGCTGGAAAGCATCTTAAAACAGAGGATGTAAGAGTTTGGAGGGCCCTTAGAACCCAGAATATCAGAGCTGGGAGGGCCTTTAGAACCCAGAATATCAGAACTGGGAGAGCCCTTAGAACCCAGAATGTCAGAGCTGGGAGGGCCCTTAGAACCCAGAATATCAGAGCTGGGAGGGCCTTTAGAACCCAGAATATCAGAACTGGGAGGGATCTTAGAATACATAGTGTCAGATATAGAATGGGTTTAAGAACACAGAATATCAGAACTAAAACTATAGGAAGAACTTTAGCCCACAGAATGTAGAGCTGGAAGGGCCCTTAGAACCCAGGATATCAGAGCTGGGAGGGCCATTAAAAATTATCCTCTAGTCTTGTTTTCTCATTTTCTGCATGGGGAAACTGAAGGCTAAGAAGGGAAGTTATTTGCCCCATTAAAAACAGAGTTAGTATAAGTCAGGACAAGAGCTGGATTCTTTGGATCCCTGCTTTAGCCTCCCAGAGCTGAACCTTTCTTAATATGGGGGCTATCCTTTTCTTCTCTCTCTCATCTATTCCCTTTTTTCTTTCCCCTTCTCTCATCCTTTCTTCTTGCCAAACTCCTAATCCCAGCAGGGCATTAAAGCAATGACAAACATCTGCTAAACGCCAGTCTCCCAGATTGCTGGGATTGTTTGAAAATACCTAGAAAGAATTTGACTCAGCAGGTTATACTGGTCAGGAAAAGGCTGGGAACCACTGCAAGCAGAGCCTCGTCTCTCTGTGGGACTTCCCGAGAGGAGGTGAGAGGTCTTGACCCTTGGGTTTGGCCAGGGGCACTGGTGAGCGTTGATCCGGAGGCAAATTACAAGAGAGGCTGGATCCCAGAAAGCTTTGAAAGGGAGCTGACTCCTCTGAATGCCCAGAATCAGTGACCCAGACCAGAAAGAACTGAGCTGCTTCCCCTGGGCCCGGAGAAGTAATCCCAATGGCTATGGCTGGGATGGGGGAAAGAGATGCTTTAACTTGTTACATGGGCAGATGCTCAGCCCATGTGCCTCTATTTCTATGTGATAGGTCTGTGGGTCTTGATGGATTTGTGTTTGTGTGCTTGTGTGTGGGGTAGCATGTGTGTATGTCTGTACATTTGTATCCACGACTGCATTTGTATGCATGCCTGAGTGTTTATGTGAGTGTTAGTGGATCTACAGGTGTGTATACCTGTGAGTGTGTGTGTGTGTGTGTGTGAGTGAGTGTGTGTGTGTGTGTGTGTGTGTGTGTGTGTGTGTGTGTGTAGATGCAGATGGCACAAAGCTGAATCAAGAAGGAGACAGAACAAGACAGAGAGAAACAAAGAAAGAAAGATGGGGGAGGGAGGGAGACAGACAAACAGAAATACAGAGAGGTAAGGAAAGAGAAATTTAAAAGGACTCACTACAAAGTCCTGCAACTGGGTTCCAAAAACTCTCTTACAAAAGTAGAGTTTAAATTTTTTTTTTTTTTTTTTGGTCATTGAGAGTTGGTAGATTGAACAGCTAATTGATGATGGATGGTTCTGGAAGGACATACTTGAATCAAAAAAAACAAAATAGGAAATGAGGTGGGGCTGAACTTCCTATTATCACTGTCAAGGGCACCACCTTCCTTCCTTCTCTCAGGGTCAAAGCCCCAATTTCAGGCTCAGCTCCTTGCTTCATATTGAATCAGCTGCTAAATCGTGTAATTTCTATATCCATAACATGGCTATCGTATCTCCTACTTGCCATTCACACAGTCACTACTCTTATTTAGGCCTCTCACCTGAACTATCCTAAAGACTAAAGAGTCTAAAGAGTCATATTTATGTTTGGAGAGAGGATATCTAGATGTGTATGTTTATTCAAATGTGGGACTTTGTGACTTCCTTCCTTCCTTTTTATTTCCTTCCTCTTTCCTTTTTCCTTCCCTCCTTCCCTTCCTCCCTCCCTCACTCCTTCCTTCCTTCCTTCCTTCCTTCCTTCCTTCCTTTCTTCTTTTCTTCCTTCCTTCCTTCTTCCCTTCCTTCCTTCCTTTTTTCCTTCCTCTTTCCTTTTTCCTTCCCTCCTTCCCTTCCTCCCTCCCTCTCTCCTTTCTTCCTTCCTTCCTTCCTTCCTTTCTTCCTTCCTTCCTTCCTTCCTTCTTTCTTTCCTTCCTTCCTTCCTTCCTTCCTTCCTTCCTTCCTTCCTTCCTTCCTTCCTTCCTTCCTTCCTTCCTTCCTTCCTTCCTTCCTTCCTTCCTTCCTTCCTTCCTTTCTTCTCTCTCTCTTCCAACATACATGATAAAAGAAGACAAATTCCCCCATTTTCTATGCCCTCAAATATATTTCTCCCTCTGCATGTTGAATCCATCACCTCTTTGCTAGGAGAGAAAAAGAAAATTTCATTGTTAGTCCTCTAAAATCATAACTTTTCATTTCATAACCAGAGTTTTCTTTCTAAACCATTTTTGAAACTTTTTCTTTATATCGTTGTCATTGTACAAATTATTCTAATGACATTGATTTGTTTATGCAAAGACATTAATTTTATATAATCAAAATTATCTATTATATATTCTGTGAGCCTCCTCTATGTCTTGTTTAATTATGAACTCTCCTTTTGCCCCTTAATTGAAGAAGGAATCTCTTCCTTGTTCCTCTAATTTATTTACTGTTTCATCCTGATCTTTACTGTTTTTACAGTTACTTAGAATTTGATTCCTTTTTTGAGGGGGGGTATCTTTTTAATTACATTGTTGCAGTCATGCATATTGTCATTTTGTTTACACTTACTTCACTCTGTAGCAGTTCTCCAAATTTCCCCATATTTCTCTGATTCCTTGTATTTGTTTAGTAATCAATAATTTTCCTTCACTTCCATCTAGCTTTCTAGCCTTTTTCCTGTTGAGAGGCACCATTTTATTTCTAGTTTTTTGTTACCATAATTAGTATGGCTATGAGTTTTTGGTTCATATTGAACCTTTGTTTCTAATGTCTAATAATAGATTGTTTAACTAAAGAATTAAACAGTTTGCCCAGTGTTCTTGATTGTTCCAGATTGATATTCATAATATCTGAAGCAATCAGCAAACCAACAGACAATGTACTATTATTCGGGTCTTTCCATAGCCCTTGTAGGATTGAACACTCTTGCTAAGGTGAACTAGCTTAAATGCCCATTCCCCCCCCCAAAAAAAAAAAACCCAACATGTGCGTGCATGAGAGAGAGACAGAGACAGAGAGAGACAGACAGAGACAGAGATAGAGAGAGAAGAGAAAAAGAGAGAGAGACAGAGAGAGGGAGAGAGGGAGAGAACAGGATAAATTCAGTATAAAAGCCTGGATAATTCTATAAGTATAATATCAGAATCAGAAGGGCTAAAGCTGGAGTATTACAAGGAAAGCTAAGACTAAGAAGATTCTACAAAATCACTGAAGAGTAAATGGAATGATGATGAAGAAGAGGAGGAGATGCTCAACTCTTAATTTGCTTCTATTTTCTCTGTTCAGGGCTCCAGAGAGGAAATCAGACCTAAGGAAGATAGTCAGAGGATACTTGTTTAGATGGACTACATTCCTCTGTGTGTGTGTGTGTGTGTGTGTGTGTGTGTGTGTGTGTGTTTTGCAAGGTAATTGGGGTTAAGTGACTTGCCTAGTGTCACACGGGTAGGAAGCATTAAGATGGATACATCCTCGGTCCTGACAGACAAACAAACAATTCCTCTCTCTCCAACCAGTGGTGTTAGACATGGAATCAGAAGATCTGCTTTTGAACCCAGATTCCACCACCTTTATGATTTTGGGTAAGTCACCTCAGTTTCCTTAAATTAAAAGTGATTGGACCTCAGATCTCTGAGGTCCTTCTAGCTCTAGGTCTGTGATTCTCTGGCCTTAGAGAATAGGAAAAAGGACAAGATTGGAAAAGGGCAAATACCTCCCTTCCCCTCCTTTTAAAAAAATGATGAGGCTGGATTCTTTCCATGAGAGCTTGACTTTAATTCCTGGATAAATTCTAGAATAAATTATGAAAGCAAGAGTTAATGAACATCTAGAAAAGGAAGTGGCCTTCCCAACCAGCCATCATGGCTTCATCAAGAACAGGTCCTGCTTGACTAATCTCATTTCCTTTCCTGATTAACAGAAAGGGAGATCAGGGGAGGTCTATCAAGATGACTGAGCTAGATTATTTTGCAAAATATTTGGCAAAGTCTTTCGTGATTTCTTATGTGGAAAAGATGGAGTGATTTGGGCTAAATAGTAGCCCAGTTGGATAGATTTAGGACTGGTAACATCCGGAAGCCAAGCACAATCCTGAACAGGTCCGTTTCATCTGAGAAGGTCTCTAGTGGAGTGCCTTAGAGATCTGCTTAGTCCTTTAACATTCTTAGTAAAGAGTTGGCTGAAGGCATAGAGGACATGTTGACAAATTTGTAGATGACACAACTAATAGCTTACCTTCTTTGAGAAGCTTTCCCAAATACCCTTTGATGTTTCTCCATCTACCCTGTATATTAGCTTGCGTGTACATCATTCTCTGCCTCTTGTCTTTTCCATTAGCATGGGAATTCATTGAGGGCTAAAACTGTTTTTGCTTTTCTTTGTATTTTTGACAGTTAGTGGGGTATAGGGTATTCAAGGAAGACCACTACTTCTGGTGTAAGAACTGCCAGGTCCTTTTCAGGACTGTTTTCTACATTTGGTGTCCACCTAATTTGCCTAACTCTCACCCGTGGGTCCAAGAAGCTGTAGCATGAGAATCAGCTACAGCCTTGTAAGCCATTTCAGCAGATGAGCTAAACCAGGTTCAAGGTAAACAAAGGGGTCTCAAACCTGTCTGAGTTAGGGGAGTATCTATCCAAAGCATGTGAAGATTTCTCCCAGGGGAATGGGTGAGTGAAAATAATGTCTTCCAATGGCCATGAAGGTAGTTTGAAGCAGGCACCGAGGAGCATTGGTTAGACACCAGAAGTGCCAAGGTCAGACACTGCATCCAAGCCATGACCTGTCATCTTGACTTTTGTCTTGACACTGGTGCTGATGATTCTGGAAGAGAGAATGAGACCTCATTCAGATCTAATTTATGCATTAATCAAAAGGCAATCACCCATACGATTTTTACCATTTTTGCCTACCTCAAAGTCCTGTGGTAATAGGCAAGGGATTAAGCAGTTGGTGTGATATTCAAGCTATAGTTATAAACCTAGATCTAGAGAGCTATCCTTCATAGGGCTGAGGCAGCAGTAGAATTTGGCAGTCCCTTGGGTGTCTGAGCAGCCTTTTTGAAGGACAGCACTGCTCACCTCCACCACTTGAGGAAATGGTGCCTTAAAATTGTCTGGTTTATCCAACCCTAGCCTATTGGCAGGGATCCCACCCTATGGTTAAAAATAATGTACAAGCTTTTGCAATGATGATTCCATTAGTCGTGAAATGTGTGATACTTATGGATAACACAAAAATCCAGTAGATTCTGAAAGATGAACAGCTCTCACCGTGAGAGAACTCAGCAAACGTCATATCTAAATAGCAGCCTGTACTGAAACAAGCCTGGCAAATGAAGGCCAGCATATCTAAGTCAGAGCTGGATATACGGTTTTTTCTGGCATGGCCATAATAAAGGGGAGAGCCATGAAGCTGGTGTAGTTTTTGCAATCAAAACTAATATAGTGAACAAGCTTGTATACCTCCCAAAAGGCATAAATGACAATCCTGATAATGTGATGATCACTTTCAGGAAATTATCATAGCTCCTTCATCAGTGCATCTGTATCCTACCTGATACCTGTTGAGATAATATTATGAAAAATATTATGAAAACTTAGGACCCTACATCAGCAATGTGGCAAAAGAGAACAAGCTTATAATTCTGGGTGACTTTAATGCAAGAGCAGCGATCGATTACCAGACATGGCAGGGAGTCCTTGGGAGGAATGGCCTAAGAAATAGCAATAGCAATGTTCTCTTACTACTGAAGACTTATGCATCTCATGACCTTTTCATTACTAACACTGTCTTCCATTTATTTAAAAACAATAAAATCCTCACAGCAGATGACATTTAATAGACTGTGTCATTGTAAGGAGAAGAGACAGAGAGTAAAGGCAATATGGAGTCACAGAGTGCTGGACTGATCATAGCCTTATGCTCTCTAAGCTAAACAATTACATCCAACAAAAGCAATGGGTCCCAAGACAAGATGACTATCAGAAGACTTAATGTCAGTATATTAGAACACATTCTGCAAATAAGAGTTAATTGCTAATTTAGAGGAAAGCTGAGCCAATGAAGAAGCAGAAAGGGATTTGGTAGCTTTCAGAGATTTGGAATAAATCATGGCATTTACTCATCTGGGTTGGAATACTTGCACACATCAAGACAGATTTGACAAAATGATTGGGAAATTCAAAAGCTATTAAATGAAAAAGTGAGAACTCCATAGTTTATCAGTAGGATAATTTGTCATAGTTTAAATAAAGGCAGCATTTAGCTCCAGTAAAAGTAAAGTACAACATGTTTAACATATATTGAATTTTTTTGTTGTTGTTTGGAGGAGAGGGTGGTAGGAAGGGAGGTAGAAAAAATTGGAATACAAGGTTTTGCAAGGGTGAATGTTAAAAACCATCTATGCATGTGTTCTGAAAATAAAAAGCTTTATAAAAAAAGTAAAGCGTGACATGTTTTACATATATTGGATTACTTTCTGTGGAGGGAAAGGAGGGAGAAACACAGGGTTTTGCAAGGTTGGATGTTGAAAACTATCTTTGCATATATTTTAAGAATAGAAAGCTATTATAAGTAAAGTGTGAGAGATGCAAGACTTTTGGTTTAGTAAGAAGGCAGATGTAATTCAGATTTATGCTGATAGCATTAATACAAATTGCTTCTATGTCCCCTCGGAGGGTTATTTATGGGAAAAAGACCCAACTACTCAACTCTACTCTAATAGATAGTAGGAGCTTAAGTAATGCTTACTTAACAGTTGATTGATACAAAATTGGCAGAGGAAACAAAGTTGGATGACAGTCAGTGTCCAAAAAAATAAGAAATTGGTCTGAATCTAAAAAGATGAAATTCAACAAGAGTAGATGAAAATCTCACATTTGGATACAAAAGAAAAATGTAACAAGGACAAAATAAGAAAATGAGTTGGTGGCTTTAGTGGATTTTAAGCCTAATATAAATCTACATCATAAAATCGAAGTCAGAAAAAGATAGCATCATTTTGGGCTGCATTAAGAGAGGCATGAAATCCAGGATGAAGTAAGGGATACTCCTATTGTATTCTGTCCTGGTTAGACTAAATATAAAGAAGTTTGTTCCATTCATAGGAGGGCATTGAAAAACTAAGAGATTATTGAGAGGAGATCAACCACGATGAAGGGCCTTGAGATATTGCCATATGCAAACTGGTTAAAGGAGCTAGTGATGTTTAGCCTGAAGAAGAGAAGGCTTAGGGAGAACATGACAGCCACCTTTAGGAATTTGGGTTGAGATTAGGGTTAGAGCTAGAATTAGGGTTAGAATTAGCTGTCATGTTGAAGAGAGATTTAGCTTTTTCTGCTTGGCCCCAGAGAATTGAAGCAAGAGCAGTGTCTGGAAGTTGCAGAGAGGCAGCTAACTTTGATATGAAGAATAATTTCCTCACAACTAGAGCAATATAGGAGTGAAATGGGCTGCCCTCACTAGAGGTCCTTAAACAAAAGGTTAGAGAACCACTTGCTGGGGTTACTATGGAAGGCACGCTTGTTCAGACATGGATTGGTCTGAGGTTCAAATTTGATTCAACTATCTAGACTATCTAGCTATTTGCCCTAGATAAGTCACTTAACTAATTAATATCTACCCCAGTTTCTTCATCTGCAAAATGAACAGGAAGAAGAAATGACAAACTGCTGAAGGATCTCTGCCAAGAAACCTCTAAATAGGGTCATGGAGAGCTGGACATGATTGAAACTAACCTGACGTGGATTCATCCTACTTGGTGCAAGAAGGCAGAAATAGGAGCAATGGCTAGAAATTTCAGGTTGAAGATTTTGGCTAAATAGGAAGAAAAATTCCTAGTAATTAAGATTGTCCTGTGAGGGATTTGTGAGAGGATGGTATCTTTTTCAGGTCATAAAAAGATAAAAAGATAGGATTAAGGGAAGCTTAATGGTGCAATGAATAGTGCTAGACTTGAAGGACCTGAGTTCAAATGCAACTTCATACACTTATTAGTTTGTGTAATCCTGGGCAAGTCACTAAATTTCAATTGCTTCCAGCCCCTCCCTCACAAAGATAGGATTGAGAGCTGGAAGGGACCTTAGGGACTCTTACTAGGTTGTAAGCTATTTAATAGGACCTTGTTTGCTTGTTTGTTTGTTTGTCTTCCTAGAGCTAAAGAATGTGGTTAACACATAGTAGATATTTAATAAATGCTTATTGAGTTGAGTTGAGCTTATACTGGGTGCCAGGCATAAATCTAGGAATTATTTTCTTATTATTCCAATCCAATCCAATTTATTTGACAGATTTTCTTTTCAAGGATACATAGTTACTAAATGGGAGAGTCAGGATTTGAATCCAGAAGTACAGATTTTATATGAGTGCTCTTAAATCTTGGGGCAAGATTAGCTCTATAGAAGAGGCTTCACAGAAATTCCTACCCTGACTGGCCACCGAGTTCTTTTCTGGCTCTGGGGTTCCTGGCTTGTGCATATGTTTGTATGTGATTGTCTTTAGGGCTTAATTCTGGGCCCAGCTGGAGGAGTGTCGTCTTCTGATCCCCATTCCCAGAGCCTGTTCTCTCCAGTGTACTTTTTGGGGTGGGTTGAGCAGACTGGACCAGAAGCTCCAGGATGGAGCTGGGCCACATGCTGTAGAATGGGCAGGGATGGTGTGGGGGTATTCTTCCTCTCTTCCCCTTTGGTTTCCCAAGCAGTGCTGGGTATTTCTTTTCTTTTCTTTTCTTTTCTTTTCTTTTCTTTTCTTTTCTTTTCTTTTCTTTTCTTTTCTTTTCTTTTCTTTTCTTTTCTTTTCTTTTCTTTTCTTTTCTTTTCTTTTCTTTTCTTTTCTTTCTTTTTCTTTTCTTTTCTTTTTTTTTTGCTGAGGCAATTGAGGTGAAGTGACTTGCCCAGAGTCACACAACCAGGAAGTGTTAAGTGTCTGAGGTCAGATTTGAACTCAGGTCCTGATTTCAGGGCTGGTGCTCTAACCATTGACCTAGCTGCCCCAGTGTTGGGTTTCAAGGAGATGTTTCCAAATGAGGAGAGGACTTGGGACTTTGAAAGAGAGCTTCCCCGGCTTCGTCATGACTCACCTCAAATCCTATTTGTTAGGGACTTATTGGTTCATTGATTACAAGAAACACCCAGATGAAGAATCATCTTCTACCAATAAAGGTTGGCACCTTTTCTGCAATTTGGAGAGTTGTCTTTTGCAAACTGCTGCCTTCCCATCCTTCCAATACTCACTCCTCTCCATGTACTCTGTGAGGGCAGCTGGACAGTGCAGTGAATACAGCTCTGGACCTGGAGTTGGGATGAACTGTATTCAAATGTAGCCCTAGACATTTACTAGCTATGTGACCCTCATCTGGACAAGGCACTTTGTTCTGTTTGCCTCAGTTTCCTCATCTGTAAATAAGCTGGAGAAGAAAATGGCAAACACTTCTAGTACCTTTGCCAAGAGAACTCCAGATGGGATCAGAAAGAGTCAAACAGGACTAAAATTACTGAACAAGAACAACTATGTGCTCCATGACCCAGCCATAGTGACCTACTCCTTGTCCGGCTTGCTGCCTTCCAAAGGTGCATTTTCATTGGCTGTTCCCCAGGCCTGGAATGTTCTCTCTTCCTAACCTGACTCCTAACCTCCCTGGTTTATATCCGTACACGTATATACACAATACATCGATCTATGTGTACATACATGCACACATGCATCTATGCATACACAATGCATTGCTTAAAGCACATGTGTGCACATATCCACACATGTACATGCATATCACACAGACATACACAATGTACTTATTTATGTGCATACACATGCAATACACACTGTATGCATGTATGTATAAACACATGTATGTATATGGCCATATCTACACACCTGTACCTGTATAGGTATACTGTGCACACATCTGTCTGCTCACACACAAACACACATGCATATATAAGCACACACATGTATATATCATGTGTATACATGCACATATATCCATATAGGGATATACAATCTCTATCTATACACACATGTATACATGGTAATACATGTATATATACACACAATATCATATAATATACATGTATGTATGTGAATATAGACACACATATATACATACATATAATTGTATAATATCAATCCAAATTTTACAATAAGGTTCTGTAAATACCTCCTAAGAGAAAAAAGAAAAAATTCAGACCTTCTCTCTGGTACAAAGGGATGGCCAAACATTTTTCCATGGATTTCCAGATTGTGTGTGTGTGGGGTCCATGCCCCTACCCCCTGGGATAGAGAAGGGCTAGCTTTTTCTTGCTGTTCCCTGGACCCATCTCTGTGGTGTTTTGCATAACTGATATTCTTCCTTTTCACTCTTCCCTCTGAAAATTCAGAGTTTCCTGTGAAGTTCAGCTCAAGCTATCGCTCCTGCTGTTGTTTGTTCACAGTCATTTCAGTCATGTCTGACATTTCATGACCCTTTTGGGGGTTTTCTTGGCAGAGACACTGGAACGGTTTGCCATTTCCTTCTCCAGCTCATTTTACAGATGAAGAAACTGAGGCAAACATGGTTAAGTGATTTGCCCAGGGTCACATGGCTAGTTAGTAAAGTGTCTGAGGCCAAATTTGAACTTCTTCCTAATTCCAGACATGTGCACCATGGCACCATTTAGCTGCCGGTGTTCCATAAATGTATACACAATATACTTCTATGTACACACACATGCATATATATGTATGTGTATACAAAAATACTGCACACTCATATATACATGCATATGTATATGCAGCATTTCTTCACAGACACAGACCTAGATGTACACATGTACATATGCACATCCAGGGGCTTGGGGAACCACAAGAGATTCTGGAAAGAGAAGGATTTGAGTCAGAGGGTCTGGGTTAAAATTTTGTGCTGCCACTTACCACCTATGTGACCTCAGGCAAGAAGGTCCAAGTTCCTCAGTTTCCTCATTGGTAAAATGAGCAGGTGGGACCTCTGAGGTCCCTGCCGGGTCTAAATCTTTGCTTCTGTTTTGTATTACCTGGAGACAGGTAACGGATGTAAGCCCTTGGGGACAGTAACTGATAGGGAGGATCCTGCCTTCTGGTGGGGATCCCCCAAAAGGATCCTAGGATCATAGACGTAGAATGAGAAAGGACCTCAGAGGCTTTCTAATCCAACCCCGTCATTTTACAGATTGAGAAACTGAGGCCAAAGGGCTTCACATGACACATGGGTCACATAGGCAGTGAGACTAAAAAGGGGGCCTGAGGAGAACCAAAGTTTTCTATGGGAAAGAGCCTTCATCTTAAATAAACTATTTCCCACAGTATTCTGTATACAGCAGGTATTTAATAGATGTTTATTGAATTGATTTGCAGAGTGAGGGTGGGAGATTTAAAAGCAAAGTGAACATCAAACAACGTCCCAGGAAGCAGCTGCCTTGCCAAGTTCAGCAATATCTGAAATCCATCTCCGAGCCAAGGTCCCCTCATTCTTCCCTCCTCTCAAAGGGCAGGCGGGTAGACTCCAAAGAGAGAGACAAGATCAAAAGGAGATGGGAACCTATAAATCACTCGCTGCCGGTCTTGGTCTCTGCTCTCCACGCACCAGGAAGCCTTCCCACCATTCCCTTTTCCCTCCCTCCCCTACCCCAGACACAGAAGTTCAAAGATCCATGGGAGTTCTTGGCCTGATGCATCCCTCTGCTTCCAGCCCTAGCCCTAACCCCAACCCCAGCCTCAGCCCCAGCCTCAGTCCCAGCCCCAGTTCCAATTTTAGTCCAAGCCTTTGTTTCATTTCTAATATTAATACCAATCCCTGTCTTTTCACTTTTTTTTTTTCCATTCTGTTTCCCAGGGAAAAGAACTAGGAAAGGTACAGGGATCTCCACAAAGCAGCCATATCTATTATTTGCTTTTATTCTTATAACCTTACTTTTAGGGAAGCAGAGCAAGATTATCTAATTGTTTCCATTTTGCAGATGAGAAAACTGAGCCTCATAAAAAATGACTTGCCTGAAATCAGTCAAGTGGCAAGTGCTGGAGCAGAAGTAGGATTTATTGTGTTTTCCTTTATATTAAGCTGCTCTTCTCTAGGATTGCATAAGAAAGGAGAGGGGAACAACTTCATAGCTAGCATGAGAAAAATAGGTCTTTGACTCGGGGTGCTGCTCTCCACTGAGGGTGTGAAGCTCCCTAGTACCTCTGTTTGGAGGCTGTCAGGGCTAGGCCTGCCTTACCCATACTCCCCCTCCCCTTCAGTCTATGGGATAATGGATTGATTTTTTTATTTTTGTTTTTTTGGCACCCTCCCTTCTTTCCTCCTTTATAGTCAGCCTTGATGTGTGTCCTGGTGTGCTAGAAAGATCAGTGGAGCAGAAGGAGACATTCATCTTCAGACAAGGCCATGGGTTGATTTGTTTTGCTAGACTATAATTATTTATTTGAGGGTGGGGTGGCCAGTGATAGAGAAGCAAAAGAAAAAATAAAAAGAAAGAAAGAAAAATTAAAAGAAAGAAAGAAAAAGAAAGAAAGAAAGAAAGAAAGAAAGAAAGAAAAAGAAAAAAGAAAGAAAAAAAGAAAGAAAAAGAAAGAAAAAGAAAAAGAAAGGAAGGAAGGAAGGAAGGAAGAAAAGAAAGAAAGGAAGGACGGAAGGAAGAAAAGAGAAAGAGTAAGAAAGAACAAGAAAAGGAAAAAAAGGGAAGGCCCTTAGAACATGGGATGTCAGAGCTGGGAGGGATCTTTAACTTAATTTTAAGTTAAAAATGCATTATTAACATCATCATTTTCTATAGTTTAAAACATCAGTAAAACAACCAAAGACATGATTTATAGTATTTGCCAATTGTTGAGATATAAATATTCCCAATGAACTTTAATTGGCTCTAGGAAGAGAGGTCAAGCTGGCCCCAGCACATCCTTGACAGAGACCACCATAGATAAATTTCCCTTTGGCTAACTGAAAAGCAACTTAAAATCATTGAGGTATTTTTCCTCCTCCCGGGAGAAAATAGCTGATATTGCTTTAGAGAATTACATTCTATAAAGTGCTTCCCTTGAAACAACCCTATGAGGAAATGTAGGCGTTCTTTTTACTGCTGAAGAAACTAAAGCTTAAAGAGCCATTGAGGCTTGCCCAAAGCATTATGGCTAACAAAGCACCAAGCCAAGATTGGGACTTCGAGTCCATTGCTCTTCTTCAGAACCTCAGGGGTGAGAAAAATGCTAGAGAACACTTAGCCCAAATCCCTCCTTCCAAAGCTGAGGAAACTGAGGCCCAGAGAAGAGAAATAAAATTACTCAATGGTACATGGCTGGACCTTAGGCCTTCTGAGCAAAAGTCCAGTATACTCTTCGCTCTACCAGACTGAAGTCCCCTCCTGACCCTCAACACCTACCCACTCAACCATGCTGTGGAGAAGGGATCACATGTCCTTTGGGCCTTGGGTTTCAAGGATATCGATGGAGTGAAAGGCGTGGGAGATGGGATAGAGGCTGAGTCAGAACTTGGTGGTCTGGAACTCAGGATGGGCAGAAAGAGAGAAGGGACCTTGAAGGGTGGAGAGTAGTGCTAGGTGGAAATAACTTGCCCCAAGGGCAAGGACAAAATCAGATGATTCTGTACAATGTCTACATTTTTATAGGAAGCTGTTCAGTTTTTTTTTTCAGTCACGATTTGGGATTTTCTAGGCAAAATTACTGTGATGGTTTGCTATTTCCTTCTCCAGCTCATTTTACAGTTGAGGAAACTGAGGCAGCCGAAGTGATTTGTCCAGGGTCAAATTTGCCTGAGGTCAAATTTGACTTCATGAAGATGTCTTCCTGATTCCAGTTCTCTTACTGCCCTATCCCTAGCTGCCTTTTTTATAGGAAGATTTATCTTTATTATTACTTAAGCCATCATATACTGGACCTGGACTCTTGCAATACTGTCTTTTTTATGAAAGCTTTTTAATTTACAAAACATATGCATGGATAATTCTTTGACATTAACCCTTGCAAAACCTTGTGTTCCAATTTCTGCCCCCTTTCCCCTACCCCCTCTCCTAGATGGCAAGTAATCCAATAGATGTTAAACATGGTAAAATATCTGTTAAATATAATATATGCATAGATGTTTATACAATTATCTGTGCAATAATGTCTTAACAGGTCTCTCTGACTCCATTGCCCTTCCAATTCTTTTATACTGATGGTAGATAATCTATACAAATCTTCTTTATTTATAAATTTTGTTCAGTCACTCCTCTTCTCAAAAATCTTCTATAACTCCTTATCATCTGCCCAAAGTTCAAAAGGATCTGCTTCACAAAAAGACTCCTCACAATATGTTGAATCCTAAACCTTTCAGCCTTTTAAATATTACTCTCTACCGCACATTCTACTCTTTTATCTCTAACCCTTCAAAGGCTAAGCCCCACATACAGAATGCTTTGCCTCCTCACTTCTGTCTTTTACCATTTGGTAGACAAAACCTTTTCTGGTTTTTAATATACTTAATTGTTGACTGTTTTCTTAATGCTAAATCATCCTTGCACCCCTGCTGTAAAACCTACTTGGTCATAATGAATGATGTATTGGATGAATCACTAGAATTTGAAAGGATTTTACTTAAATTTTTTGATTCGATGTTCAAGATAATGTCCTATGGTTTTCTTTCTGTGTTTTATCTTTTTCTGGTTTATGTATCAGAATTATATTTGTCTTTTTAAAGGATTCAGGTAGAATGCTTTCACTTCCCAATTTTTAGGGGTAATATATAAAGTATGGATACTTACTCTATGTTAGAATTTTATTGTGGATTTACCAGGACCAAGAATTATTGTTTTCCCCTCATTTTGATAATTCCTTTACAACTAAATCTATTTCCTTTTCTGAGATTGACTTATTTAACACCTCTATCTGATCTTCTAATAGTTTGTGTATTTTATAGTTTTGAAGCTATTTCTCTCTTTTTTTGTATTCTCAGTTTTGTTAGCATGTAGCTAAATACAATATATTCTGATTATTCCTTTTCATTTCTTGTAGTTTTGTTGTGATTTCACTTTGCTCATCGGATATTTGATTGACTTGATTTTCTGCTCTCTTCTTTTTAATCAGATTAATTAAAGATCTATCAATGTTATTAGTTTTTTTTTTTAAAGAACCAGATTTAGTTTTATTATGTCTATGATTTTTGGTTTCTAATTCATTTATTTCCTTTTGTGTCTTGTTCACATTTGGCTCTCTTCCCTTCACTCCTGATCCTATTTATTGTTTCCTCCTTCACTTTGGAGGTATGCTTATTCCTTTTATTTTCCTGCTTTTATTTGTTTATATAATTCTTTCCCCTAATCTTTTCCCTCTTAGTCAAGTAGATCTCCCTTTTCAACTAGTATTATTCATCAGTTTTTAAAATTTCATTTTTCTGCCCCTTTTAAAAGCAATTTCTTTCACTCTCTTCATTATTTATTCTCTCTTTCTGTCTACTTTATATTCCCCATTTTCTGATTCATGACTCCTATAATTATTTGTTCTTTCTTCTTTTTCTGAATACCTTATATAATCACCACTTCCATAGTATTAATTCTATACTCTCCAATCTAGGTGATGCTGACATTTCCACACCATGTAGATTCTCCTTTTCCATTGTGCCTCATTCCCAGAACAATGCCAATTATTACAAGTGTCAGAAAATGCCCTATAGTTGGGCCCCATGCTACCATGTCCCTGATTATGCAGTCAACTACTGAACTATTCCCCCCTCTTATTATCTTTCCTCTCTCTATTTGTCTCTATTTATCTTCCTTAACCTTCCATTCCCCCAGGTGCTGTTACTCCCAGGAACTCCAATTATCACCCCCCTCCCCAAAGTAAGATAAATAGAATTTTTAAGTATCAAATATCATCAAATATCCCATGTCACACAATACAAAATCCCCATCTAGCTTCACAGAATATCTCTCTTCACCCATAGGAGTATTTATCAGTGGTACTGACACCGGCTACAATGTAAGTTCTTCTTCTTTTCCCCTCCTTTTCATTCCTTCCCTTGCCTCCTCACCTTATACCCTAAGGGTCCTTCTCTTTTTGAGACCACTTTATCATCATTGTTAGCCCTCAGTTTGACCATGGCACATCACATATTCTTCTCTATCTTCTTGCTTTCCACCCCACCCTACTCACCCAAGGCTTCCATAGTGTAATGTAGTCCCACCAAAAAGCATAGATAGGTTGGGATTAGGTTGTGTCCATGATATCCCGTCATTCTTTGATGTTTCTTCTACTGGGTTTCTATCTTCACTCCATCTTCTTATGTACATCTAGAAGGAAATGTCTTGGTAGTCTTTTTGTTGTCACTCTGTCGCTGTTGCAGATCTTGGCTGCTATATTTACTCACTCCTGCATTTCTATTGTTTGGAGTATTCAAGAAGCAAATAATCTCTTCAGGTTTCGATTTCTTTCTAAAAATGTTTCAAATGACTCTTTAATATTGAACATTCATCCTTGTATGACTAAACTAAGATTTGCAGGATAGGTCAACCTAAGCTTCATCCTGTCCTCTTCAGAACATAATATTCCACACTCTCCTATATTATCTGGTGGGTACAAAATATTTTCTTTGCCATTGGATTTGAGAAATCTGTTGTTTTCTGAATTGGATAGTTAAATTTAACTACTTTGTATCTTGGAGTTGCAGCCCTGAATTTTTTTTTTTTTTTTCTGGAGGTATTTTATGGATACTTTCATTTGGAGTTTCATTTTCTATGTTCTGGGCAGTTCTATTATTTCCTCCATTATGGTCCTGTTCTGTTCTTTGGGGAGAGCTGGGACCCTTAGATTATCTCTGTGCAGCGTGTTTTCTAGATCAGTCTGTTTTGCTTGCATAACGAGCATGTTTTCTTTACATGTTATTTTTTTTTAATTTCTTGTTCTGTATATTTGCATTGTCATTCGATTATTTTTTCTTTTGTTCCTTTGGTAAGCCTTGCCATTGCAGAAAATCATTAGGACACATAAGCTTTTTATGTCCTTTGGCATCTACCACAGTACTCTTGCACTCAAAAGGTGCTTAATAATTGCTGATTTGAAGATAATAAACTGAAAGAAAAATTTCTCTCTAACACCTGACATTTATATTGGCATTGGCCTCTGGAGAAAGGAGGTTTAATTGGAAGACAAGATTGGGTTTGAATACTGTTTCTACCATTTCTCTTCTCAGGGCCTCCATTTTCTTATGTGTAAGATGCAGGGGATTGGATTTGATGGCCTCTGAAGCCCTTTTTAGCTCCATCTCTATGAATCTCTCTATGAGCCTCTGTTTCCTTTTCTGTAAAGTGAAGAGGATTGAACTAGATGGTTACTAAAATCTCTTTCTCCAAGAAGAGAAAAGCTCCTGCAGGAACCCGCCCTCAAAGTCCTATGACCTGAGTTTGAGTTCCATTAGGAAAACCATTGTACCCTTCCTGGGCCTCAGTTTCCAATATAGAAGTTATCCTGGATGATCTCCAGCCTCTAAATCATGAACACAAACTCTTTTTCAAGAAGCTACTGCAGGGGCAGCTAGGTGGCGCAATGGATAGAGCACCAGCCTTGAATTCAGGAGGACCTGAGTTCAAATTTGATCTCAGACACTTAACACTTCCTAGCTGTGTGACCCTGGGCAAGTCATTTAACCCCAGCCTCCAAAAAAAAAAAAAGAAACTACTGCAGACATGGGAGAGTGGAAAAGGATTACTGAGACAGAGGATAATTAACAAGAGGAAAAGATCTAGAACAGATCACAGAGGGAATGAGACAAGGAGTCCACCATAGGAAGAATAAGAGTTTAGGTACAATTGTAAGTCATGAATCTGTCCTGGTTGAAATCAGTGGAATTTCATTTTCTCCAATCACACCCATCAGCCCTGGGGTAATAGAGAAATCAGTGGGTGAAAATAATCTGAGTATTTATTTTTATGTTAGGAAGCAGCAAAAGGTAGTGGGTTGAGCTCTGGGGGAAAATGGAGGTGATTAGAAAAAAGGGTGCTCTTTGACCCATGTAGTCAACCAATCAATCAAACAATAAATGTATATTAAGCACCTACTAAGTGCAGGGTACTGTGTTAAAAGTACTGTGTTAAGTGTTGAGGTGGGGGGAGACTATATAAACAAATACATACAAAGCAAATTATGTATAGGAGGTGATTAATAGAGGGAAGGAACTAGAATTAAAAGGGATTAAGGAAGGCTTCCAGTAAAAGACAGGATTTTGGTTGGGACTTAAAGGAAACCTGGAAGGTCAGTAATTAGAAAGGAGAAAGAGGATTCCAGACTGGAGGGACAGCCCAAGAAAATTCCTAGAGTATCCCTTGCAACCACGATAGCTTGTGATGCTATATTTCCCTTTCACCTGTAATATTGGATCAAATGATCACACATTTGAAATTAATGATCAGTTTATTACTCTCAATGCATCCTAGTGCCATCTTCAGTCATTCGGATCAATATCTTGCCATTGGACCCAGATGATTCTGGAGAATAAAGAGAGCTGGTGACTTTGTACAGTCCTGCTTCACTTAAATCCAATTTACTTATAAATCATGATGTCACCTTCATGGTTCTCTTCAAGAACAAAGAACTCTGCTCTCCTTTGATTACTCATGGGATAGAAGTCAGGTATATATGTTAATAAATGCTTAACAACCACCTCTGAAAAAAGATATATGCACAAAGCCCTTTTAAGTTTAATTTTTATTATTCACATTTTTCTCCATCACTTTCTTCAGTCTAGATAATCAGGGAGACAATATTGCAAGCCTGGATTTGTCAAGTGTGTGGATTTCTGAGGGATAATTTGCTTACATTGAAAATTTAACAACCGACTCTCCAGAACCTTTTGGAGCTGGCTCCAACACCTTCCCTGGGAGGGGTGACTCTGGTTGACAAGGGGCCAGACACAAGTTCTTCTAGATCCAGCCAACTAGGAAAGGCTAAGTTGAGAGAAAAAAATGGATCATATTCTTATCATCTGAGATTTAGCTTCATTATAACCTAGTTGCCTGCATATTGATAGATGGTCTTCCCCCCCCCCCCCCCATCTAACACTAATAAAAACTTCTAGGGCAAAAAGGAGTTGCAATTTGAAAAAAATTTAAAAATCCTGTTCTAAGTCCCAGATCTGACAGTATGTTCTAAGGTCCACTGCAGATTTGGTATTCTGTATTCTAAAATTCTCCCAAGTCTGACATCATGTGTTCTAAGATCACTTTCAGCTATGATATTTTATATTCTTCAGAATATAAAAATTGTTGTATATTTTTTAAATTGCGCATATTTAATCTGTATCAGATTATTTGCTGTCTTGGAGGGACTACACTAGGATTTCAAGATCTTTGATTTTTCAAGTCTGATGTACCCTTTGTTGTTCAATATCTAATCAAGCAATCAATTAACCATTTTTAATTAAATAATTTAATATACATAAGTCCTGTCTCTCCACTCAAAAGTAAGACTTGGACAACCCATGGTCTCCATTTTGATTGGACAGCATCCTAGATAGAAGAGAGAATATTATAGAATTGTGAAGTGAAATCATCTCCCTTCCATGACTGGAGTGTTCAGATCAGTCCCTTAGGAATCAAAAGATAATATTTGTGAAATTATTATTTATAGATATTATTTTTAAAGACCTTAGCACAGTGCCTGGCACATAGTAGGAACTTAAATGTTTATTCCCTCTCACCCTTCCCAGATCTGATGAGAAAATGTTGGCAGAGAGGTTATAGTTCTCCCAGGGGTATCCCATGATCGATGGGTTTGTCTCATTGGCCCGCTGCTCCCATAGGGCTGCCAGGAAGGTCCTTCAGTACTAACTGCACTGGAATTTTAAGACCTATAGATTCATAGATGAAGCAATATGATGGAATGCTAAGAGAACTGACCTGCTGGTAAAGAATACTTCGGTTTAAGTTCTAATTCTAATAACTAGTCAATGCTACAAACCTGAGGCGAACCATTTAAACTCAGTTCCAAATCTCTAAGACAATTAATTACAGACAACTGCCTAACTAACTGCATGTTGGAGGGAGCTTCCACACTGGAAGACCTCTATGCTTAATGAAACTGCAGGTCTGGATTAAAAAAAATCTTATAATAGTATTTCAATTTTTCTAAATATACATAAAAATAATTTAACATTCATTTTTAAAAGATTTTGAGTTCCAAATTTTTCTCCCTTCTTCCCTCTCCAAGACAGCAAGTAATATGATACTGATTAAATATGCACAATTTTAAAAATATACAACAATTTTTATATTCTGAAGAATATAAAACATCATAGCTGAAAGTGATCTTAGAACACATGATGTCAGACTTGGGAGAGTCTTAGAACACAGAATTCCAAATCTGCAGTGGACCTTAGAACATACTATCAGATCTGGGAGGTACTTTAGAACAGGATTTTAAAAATTTTTTCAAATTGCAACTCCTTTTTGCCCTAGAAATTTTTATATGACCTTGGATATCTAGGTATATAAAACAGGTATATAAATCAAACGTACTGATGACAAGACACAATTTTGTGACGTCTACATTCAGTTACAAGACCTCAAGTGGAATTGTGACCCACAGTTTAAGAAGATGGGCCTTAGAATATAGAATGTCAGAGTTGGAAGGAAGGGACCTTAGACTTTTAGAAATTAAAATGTCAGAGCAGGAAGGAACCTCAGAACATAGAATGTCAGGGTTAGAAGGGCTTCTAGAAGGGACCTTAGAGACTGTCTGAGCCACTGCCTCATTTTACAGATCAGTAAACTGAGGCACAAGAAGACAAAGTGATTTGTTCAGGAGTAAGAAGTGATCCAACTTGGGGGGTGGGGGTGGGGATGGAGGTAAGAGTTGAGAAATGAAGTGAGAAGGGACTCATCCCCGACCCAATTTGCTTTTTCCAACAGTGTTCCAAATAATAGATTCAGTGAAACCAGAACCGTGAAATCACATTAGGGAAACTGGAGATAATTGTCAAGGGGAAAGGATTTAAACTATGTCGAAACTGTTCATGCACGAAAAGGTGAGGACTCCTGAACTCACACTGAAAGTTACAATTGGGAAAGAAAGAAAGAAAGAAAAAAACCTTAAACCCACAACCAAAATATTTCGTAAGACTTTACTTTTTTTTTCTTTTTTCTTTCTTTCTTTCTTTTTTTTTTTTTTTGGTGAAGTAAAAGCTACAGGCAGCTTTTCTAACTTGTAAGCTAGCCAAGAATAATTTGTGGCAGGAAAGTTTGAGCATTTGTAAAAATAAAATAAATTTAAAAAAAAAATGGAGAGCACTTCAGAGTATGTTTGCATGAAACTGAACAGAGAAAGAGAAAGGTATCGAGGTGGCAAAATACCTCCCCCTACCTCTCTCCCGCCATCAAGCTGACTGCCTCTCTCACCATGTGTTGAAATAGAGATTTTTCTTGTATTTGTTTTGTTAATCACACGCCAGGTCTGAGGTGGTAGCTGGCTGAGTTTCTTCTTGTTAATGTCGGGCCCTGATGGTAGAACTAGTCCCCCTACCACACCCCCTGGGGGTGACGTACACCTGTTCCCCAGCTGATCTGGGGAGCTGTTTGTCTGGGGCACTGAGTCTTGACCCACATGACCCAACCCTGCTCTCCCCCCCCCACCTTAGCTCCAGGATGCTTCCCTGTGCCCCTGCCTCTTATGAATCACACCCATGCTAGTGGGTGGTGACCACTGGATCAGGCCTCAGGGGACCAATTTCTTGGTAGCTGTGGGGCATCCGCCTTCCAGATGTTCCCCAGGGGTGTAGCTGCAGGTGGGGAGATTCCTGTGGGGGGGAGTGTTTTCTTGACAGGGGAAAAAAATTACAATCCGATGAGTCAAATTCGATTTAGTGAGACCAGATGATGGGTGAGCTGTGTTCTGGGCTGTGGGGAGGTAGGTGGGAGGAAAGCCATCCGGGCCCCCTCCATTCTCTCCAACAGCCTCTGTCCCTAGGGAATTGACAATCCATTGGATAAAGCCAAACAACAATGTTATCATCATCAAACCTACATCATCATACAAAAATCCTGGAATATCAGAGCTGGGAGAGACCCCAGAATATGGAACGGCAGAATTGGAAGGAACATTGGAGAACATGTCATCTTCAATAATCTCACCAATAAGAAGGGAAAGACCCGTTTGTGAGAACCACAATTCATAAGTCACACAGTGAGAGGAAAAGTCAGGAGCCAGGTTTTTTATATTAATGTATTTTGTTGTTGTTACATTGCATTCCTTCCCAAAAATATGAATCTCACACCCACACTTTGGTACCCAGAGAGCCATCCTTTGTAACAAAAATTTCAAAAGGAAGAAAGGAAAAAGCATTTTTGGGGAGGAAAAACTGAGCCTCTCAAGTGTGTTTTGACAGTATATGTAGTATTAGACACCCTCACTTCTGCAACAAAGGAAGGAAGTGGGTTTTCTGAACCCTTCTTGGCGGCTAAATGGGATCATTACAGTTATGTAGCATCCAGATGCCATGTTTTGCTCCTTTTGCTCATGAATTGTCCAAATTGTTCACCTCCTTCTGATACCATTCTTTGTCCTTGTTTTTATTGAATTTCAGCTGTCTCTTGGCGATCCCACTGGGGCTGTTCTTGACGAGATGCTGGAGCAGTTTGCCATTTCCTTCTCCAGTATATTCAACAGGTGAGGAAACTGAGACAGAGTACAGGGATTTGCCCAGGATCATAGAACAAGATAGATTTGAACTCAGATCTCAGATCTTGCTGGATTTGATTTCAGGATTCAATTTCTGAATTCAAATCCAGAACTCTGTGCACTATGGTGCCACCTAGTGTCCTACTCTATATCACTTTATTGAAATCTTCCCAGGCTTCTCTCAATTCTTCTTTGTGTCTTCTTAGACCTCCATAGTATTCCATTGCCACTTGTTTTAGTCAGTCCCCAATCAGTGGGCTCCTACAGTATTCCTGGTTCTTTGATACAAATATTTGGGAAACGCTTTCTGTTTTTTACTCTTTCGGGGCATAACTTACTGCATTTGTTCATTAATATAACATTGAACTGAGTAACAAAGTTTGTGAGAGCAACAATTCGTACTTTAAGCTCTTAAATCTTAAAATTGCATGAAGACTTTGGGGAATAGCTCTTTGTTCCCAAGAACTCCAGCGGGGAGAGTGTAGCCCATCAGAACAGTATCATACTCATTTTTGCAAATGAGGGATCCAAAACATAGACAGGTAAAAGAACTCCCCTTGTGCACATAGCCACTCAATGCTAGAGGCAACATCTGGACTCTTAACTCTAACCTTTCTTCCCATAGATGTTCTGTCACATGGTCCAGAAAATAAATATTATATGGATCCAGTACGGAGACTATAGTTTGGCTTGGGAGAAGGAGTCTTTCTGGAGTAGATAGAGACAGAGAGGTTTGGAAAAGAAGCAGATTGGGAAGGACTTTCTGAAAAGGGAAAGAACAGAACTGAGGCATGAATGAGCTAAGATTCCCAAAGATCTTGAATTGTGGTGGGTTATAGTGGGTAGAAAGGTCTCCTTAAAACCAAAAAGCCCTGAGTTCGTGTCCTGCCTGTGACTCATGTAGAATGTGTGAGCCAGGGCAATGCACTTAGCTTCAGAGTCCTAGCAAGTTTCTATAAACTGTAGAGAAGATGCCAATATGTATTAGCAGAGGGAGTTTCTTTGTCTAAGTGCTTTCTGTATCAATAACTCATACATCTATCACTAGCCTTAAATATAAAGAATTTCACTTGGGCCCAAAAAATCAACTTCCCAGAGAGGAGAGATGTGACTAAATGATAATAAATTGTAAAAAATCTGTGGATTTTACTGAATTGAATGTCAACCAAGTGATACAATAATAATAACAATACAATAAAAGTGGAAGACAATAGTTAATATGTGTAAAGCCCTTACCATATGCTGGTGATTAAGGCTAGATAAAAAAGAAATGACCTGTTAAAGATTTCAGCTTACATGGAAGATGAATGGATGTCCATCAATTGGAGAATGGTTGGGTAAACTATGGTATATGAATGTTATGGAATATTATTGTTCTATAAGAAATGACCAACAGGAGAAATACAGAGAGGCTTGGAGAGACTTATATCAACTGATGCTGAGTGAAACGAGCAGAACCAGAAGATCATTATACACTTCAACAATGATACTGTACATGGATGTATGCTGATGGAAGTGGATTTCTTCAACATAGAGAAGAGCTAATCCAATTCCAATTGATTAATGATGGACAGAACCAGCTACATCCAGAAAAGGAACACTGGGAAATGAATGTAAACTGTTATTTTTACCTTCTGAATCCAATTCTTCCTGTGCAACAAAAAATTCGGTTCTACACACATATATTGTATCTAAATTATACTGTAATATATTTAACATATATAAGACTGCTTGCCATCTGGGGGAGGGGGTTGGGGGAGGAAGGGAAAAAATCTGAATAGAAGTAAGTGCAAGGGATAATGTTGTAAAAAATTACCCATGCATATGTACTGTCAAAAAATGTTATAATTATAAAATAAAATAAAAAATTAAAAAAAAAAAAAGATTTCAGCTTACAAAGGGCAAGGTCTCCCACTGTATCTGGGGCCATTATCCGGCCATTGGACCCAGATGTCCCTGGGTCAGAGTGAGCCCTTCCGCCCTTCAAGAATGAAGGACAAACAAATACTTTGTGCCATTATTAAACTAGGTTTAATGCTTTACTAATATTATCTCATTTGATCTTCACAACAACAGTGGGAGGTGAGTCTATTATTATTCCTATTTTATACATGAGGGAACTTGGGCAGACAGAGTTTAAGTGACTTGCCCAGGTTACCTACCTAGTAAACATCCAGGCTGGATTTGAACACATGTTTTCCTTATTCTAGGTCCAGGGCTCTGTGCATTATGGTGCCATCTAGCAGAAATGATGGCTCAAGAAGCCAGTTTGATATTAGATCGAAGGAAGACAGATAATTTCAGAAACAAAGGAAATGACAAGACTACTGACTTCTGTTCTGATCAGACCCTTTTGAGAATATTGTGTTCAGTTCTGGATGACATATTTGAAGATGGACTTTGATAAGCAGGCGGGTTCCAGAAGAAGGTAACCAGAACAGGGAAAAATGTGGAGATCTAGCTATATGAGGACTAATTGGAGGAATTGTTAATGATTAATTCAAGGAGTCAGAATTGGGAAATTCTGATGAAATTTTTTGAGGATTTGAAGGGCTGTCATAGGGGAAAGGGACCAGACTTATTCTGATTGGCTCCAGAGGGAAGAACTAGGTAACAGTTGCAGAGATAGATTTCTACTCAATGTAATGAAAAGTTTTCTATTAATTCAAGCTGGAGACAGCTAGGTGGCCCTGCAGTGGATAGAGCACTGGAATCAGAAAGACCCGAGTTCAAATCTAGCTTCAGACACTTCTGGGCAAAAGTGACTTTACTGTTTGCCTTACTTTGTCATCTGAAAAATGGGCTGAGAAGGAAATGGAAAACCACTCCAGTATCTCCGCCAAGAGCACTTCAAATGGGGTCATCGGGAGTCACACATGCCTGAACAACAACAATCCAAGCTACCCAAGGGAGCAGTTGGTTGGATGAGATTGCTTCCCCTTCACTGCAAGTCTTGAAGGAGAGGTTGCCGGGCTTGTCAGAGGAGTTGCAGGTGGGAGTCTCCAAGGTCTCCGCTCTGAGATTAATTCTTGATTCCAAAACCATGACTGAGGAGGGGATTGCATGAGCGCCCACATCCAAGGGTCCCCACTTTCAAGGACCCCTGCCTCCGAGAGCCGTCACCTCCAATGGTGCTTGTCTCCTGACCAAATCCTGGCCATTGATGTCGCTGGTAGAGATAGGAATAGGATCTGGACTTAAATTCAATTGGTGTTCCCGGAAGAGGAGAATCCCTCCACCAGTGCTGGTTAGCACTTTCTAGAGTGTTAACTACCAATGCCTTAAGGATTTCAGGTGAATTGTCCAGGACTACATACAGGAAGCATTGTGTGAACCTAAGCCTTCTAAGCCCTGAGGCCAATCTTCTCTCCACTCTTCACAGCTGTCTCAGGCTCTTCTTCCCCTCAATCATGTTCTTTATTCCCTCTTTTTTCTTTTTCCTATTTTCCTTCCTACCTTTTAAAGGCAGAGAGGTTGAGTGGCAAATAGGGTGAAGCTCATCTCTAACTTCAGATACTGACTACAGAGGTAACCCTGGCTAAGCCACTCTCCTTCTGCCTGCCTCAGTTTCTTCAACTGCAAATTGGACATAATAACAGCAATGTTATTTGTAAGGATTTACTTTTTATAAAGTGCTTATATAGTACAGAGCTTGGCACATAGCATAGCGTGCACTCTGTCTCTGTCTCTCTCTCATCCATCCATCTATCTATCTATCTCTCTGTCTGTCCGTCCGTCCGTCTATCTATCTATCTTGGTTTGGTTGAGTTCACAGGCTTGGTGGTCAGGAGCCCAGAGCAAGTGCTCATTCAATCTCTGCCCCTCCTCCTCCATGACTAAGCTGCTGAGCAAACCACTTCCCCTCCTGGGCCTGGGAACTTTCTGAGATCACCAAAGCCTTAACTTTAGAGTCTGGCATCTTTGAGGCTCCAAGGTCCCTTCCCCCCCCTAAAGGGTCAGTGTGTTTATGGTGGGAAGAGTATTGGCTCTGGACCCAGAAGACCTGGGTTTAAATCTTACCTCTAAAGCTACTGTCGGTGTGATCTTGGACAAGTCCCTGAATCTCCTTGAATTTGTAAAATGAAGTGGTTACTCTATATGGTCTTTGAATTCCCTTTTAAATTTAACATTTATGTTCTAGAACATTTGCAGCCCTCAAATTTTATGTTCTAGAGAGCCTTTGACATTATGTTTTAAAGCTTCTCCCAGCTCTGATGTCCTGGGTTCTAAGGGCCCTCCCAGCTCTGACCTCCTGGGTTCTAAGGGCCCTCCCAGCTCTGACCTCCTGGGTTCTAAGGGCCCTCCCAGCTCTGACCTCCCGGGTTCTAAGGGCCCTCCCAGCTCTGACCTCCCGGGTTCTAAGGGCCCTCCCAGCTCTGACATTCTAGGTTTTAGGGGCCCTCCCAGCTCTGATATCCTGGGTTCTAAATCCCTTTTCCACTTCTGATACTCTCTTTTCTGAAATCTCCCTTACCTCTAACATTCTATAATTTTCTGACTCAGTTAACTCCTACTCTTGAGGACTTTGGGGGGGTGCCAAGGACTTCCTGGGATTGTGGGATCACTAGCTTATGACCCCCTCTCCTTCCTTCTCCCCCTCCCACCCATATTCCTTTAAGCACGGAGTGTCAGACTGAATTAGAGACAGCTCAGGCAAACTGGGGGCAGCCTTGAGCAGCTGCTGTACCCCTCGAGGGCTACTAGGAGGTGTTTGACACGGCTGATGATGTGTGTGAGGCTGGTCCTGGCTGGCAGGCAGAGAACATTATGATGTGTGGGATGCGGGCCCTTGGCTGGGCTTCCAGGCCCTGCGCTCCAGGGATGGCAGGCTTGGCGCTCAGCATCAGGTTTAAGGCCTCTCGTGAAGGCGAGATGGCTCCTGGGGCCACCAGCTGAGGAACTTGGTGGGAAGGAAAATATGAAGAGTTTCCTGGAAAATTCTGGTTCACTCTGGGTCTGAAAGCTAGGGGCTGCAGAGACACTCTTGTGCAGGATGCCACCTAGCCCTTTAGGAAGGAAATGCGGCTGCCACCCATGGCTCCAGCCTTCTCTCTTGCCCTCCTACCCAGGCCTGGAGGAGGCACAAAGGGTTAAAGGGATACCGCATACCTGGGCAGCCTCAGGAGTCAGTGCTGGGAGAAGTTAGAATGTCCCAAAGAGTCATAGTCTGCACCCTGGTCTGTGATTAGCACCCAATCTTTGATTAGTTAATCTCCCCCTCTTCCAAACAACTTAAACGTTCCATTGTTGAAATGGGAAAATATATGGCCTGGGAGTTAGGAGACCCAGGTTAAATGCCCAGTGGGTCACTGGCTGTGCCTGTGCTCTTGGGCAAAACACTATTTTGGGGGTCTCAGTTTCTCTATCTGTAAATTAAGGGGATTACACTAGATGCAGGTACTCACAGTCTCACAAATTTGGAGTTCCATTTTTTATCAACAAGATCATGGAATTTTGGAATTTAGATTTGGAAAAGAGGTCTTTCAGGCTGTAATAGAATACCATCTGAGTTGCCTTCCTTATATGGTCTTAGAACATATCTTACTGTTCTCATATCTTACATTCTGAGATTTCTTCCCCCTACCCAAGGTATGATACTATCTGTTTTCTAAAATTCTTTGTAGCTCTGACATTCTATGTTCTAAGGCCCTCCTTCCCAATTCTGATTTTTTGAGTTCCAAGACCCTTCCTACCATTGACATCCTATGTTTTAAAGGCCCTCTGACATGCTCTGTTCTATGATTCCTCCCAGCTCTGACCTCCTGTGTTCTAAGGGCCTTCCCAGCTCTGACATCCTGGGTTCTAAAGCCCTTCTCCACCCAAAATTCAGTCCAACACGAAAATGACAGGTTAAACATGTTTGTTTCTTTCTTTCTTATCTTATGAAAGCTTACTCCTAGGCTCTCCTGGGAACCTCCAAAACCTGATTTTTGTCTGTGGCAAATGTAAAAAGTGATGGAGAGAATATTAATGCAGACTAAATTTAAAAGTGTGTCATGGATACATTTTTGGGAGAGTGAGAGAAAACAGTTATTAAACATTTACCAGCACTTCCCTGGGATGCTGTAGAGGCAGAACCAATAAGATTTGGCGACTGATTGACTACAGTGAGAAGGGGAGGGGGATAATCACGGATGGCTTCCAGGTCATAAACCTGGGGGACTGGAAGAGTGGTGGGTCTCTCCAAAACATCATTACAGCTGCTCTTCCACAGGGTGAAAGAGAAAGAAATTTATGACTGCTAATCATTCTTGGCGATTTGTGTGGGAATGAATAATACTGCCAAAAGAAATCTAAAAAATATTGTCTGGGATTGTGCAGTTTTAGGCAATAAACTGAAGACCTGAGGAACAAAGGTGGTATTCATTCTTCATCTCTCTGCCTGACCAAGAATATGGCCTTCAAAAGGGTTAGGCAGATTTGGAGGGCTGGACAGCTGGCTAAGAAGATGGTGTCTGAGAATTGGACTTAGATTTTTGAGTTACCATTGAAAAAATAAGGATGCCAAAGATGGAGTATTTATAACAAAGGTTGGTAAAAATGTAGTTATCCAAAATTTTATAAAGTTAATCAAAGATTTTGAAACAAAATAGGAAGGGACAGGGAAGAAAGCTGTCTATTTGTAGTCACCAAGTCAGATTGTAGAGAGAAGCTGCAATGTAGCAAGAAACGAAGCATAGGGATTTTTAGAAATCCAAAAGAAGCAAATTATAAGAAAGAAATTAGCAACAAAACTCAGGTTCTATGATATTTTTATCCTAGAATTATGTGGTCCAGTGGATAGAGTGCTGGAACTAAACCCAAGGTCAAATCTTGTTTCATACATTCTTGGCTGTGCGACCCTCAACAAGTCAGTTATTTTCTATCAACCTCAGTTTTCTCATCTATAAAATGAGAGCATTGTATCCAATGAACTTTAAGGCCCTTTTCCAGTTCCATATCTATTATGGTTTTTAAACTATGGGTAATGAGCAGAAGAACTCGGGATTCTGACAATAAAGTAATATCATCAGCATTTCTAAGCCTTTGTAAAATGAGATCTATGATGAAAATATGGCTCTGGAAAGTGGATAGATTATTGGAAAGGAACAAGATTTGTAAAGAATGGGGTAACAAGGATAGAGTGGAAAGAAGATATAATTGTGTGAGGAAATAAAAGCACCAGTGGGGAAAGCGTAGCAGAGACAAATACGTGATGAACAATGAAGGTATAAACAGGGAGATTTCCCTCAGAGGATACTAAAGATCTTGTGGGATAGATAATTCCACATATGCATTTATATGTATATGTAAAAAACATACATCTAAAGACTTGAGGCATGAAAGACAGCATCATATGGTGGGAAAAGTTCAGGGAATTGAGTTAAGAGGACCTGGATTTGAATCTTATGTCATAACCTTTCTTTGACCTCAGTTTCCCCATTTGTAAAATGGAGGGTTGGACTTGATACCTTTTTGGTGTTGATTTTTTTTTCCTGCTGAGGCAATTGGAATTAAGTAACTTGCTAAGGGTCACACAGCTAGGAAGTGTTGTGTCTGAAGCCAGATTTGAACTCAAGACCAGATTTGAACTCAGGTCCTCCTGACTTCTGGGCTGGTGCTCTATCCATTGAACCACCTAGCTACCCCAGACTTTTTCTGCTCAACATCTTGGTATAGAAGTATTATGTATCACTGATGGGTGATTTAAATCACAAAGATATTTACTAGGGCTTTCTGCTCAAAGCAGAGCAGGGGCTAATTATTTCTTGGGTAATTTAATTGTTTGGAAGTCTCTCTCCACTCCAATAAGTGGTCACTCTATTCAGCTATCAAATTGATCTGCTTAACAACTCTAGCCTTTCAGTCCTTTCCAGTATTCTCATACCATCAATACTCCATCTTCCAGCTTCTCTGAAATTACTTTTTTTTGTTCACAGTCTGTTGTCATTATACTTCTCTTTCTACCTTGATACTCTAAACATTAATTTTTTGTACCCATCATGACACCCAATTCCTAGGCTTCTCAGTTCTTTCCCAGGCTGTCATCTCTGCATTGACTCTTCTCTCCTTCCTTCTCCATCTTGATTCTTTAATGAGCTTGTTTGACTCTACACTACATTCTTAAATTACTCTATCTTAGAAGAAGAAATTGAACAAGCCATAATTGAGTTCCTAAGTGGGGGAGACTAGACCAGATGGATTTACAAGTAAATATTACCAAGGATTTAAAGAATAATTAATCTAATACTATGTAAACTATTTGAAAAAAAAATAGGAAAAATAACCAGGATCCTATCCTATTCTTTCTATGATACAAATATGGTCTTGATACCTAAACCAGGGAGAATCAAAACAGAAATAAAACTATAGACCAATATTCCTACTAAATATTAATGCAAAATTTTAAATAAAACATTAGCAAGGAGAATACAACGTATAAGAAAGATCATTCACTAAGCTAGGAATGCATGACAAGTTCAATATTAGGAAAACTATAAATATAAATGATCACACTAATAACAAAAGCAACAAAAATTACATGGTGATGTCAATAGATGCAGAAAAATGTTTTGACATATTATAATACATTCGTATTTAAAACTCAGAAATAAATGGGGCTTTCCTTAAAATGATATCTTTCTTAAACTGAGGGCCAGCTTTATCTGTAATGGGAATAAGTTAGAACCTTTCCAATCAGATCAGGGGTAAAGCAAGGAAGCTCATTATCATCATTAGTATTCAACTTTCTAGTGGAAATGCTAGCTATAAAAATAAGACAAGAGAAATAAATTGAAGTAATAAGTATAGTCAAAGAGGAAACAAAATTATCACTTTTTGTAGATGACATGCAGTTTACTAAGAAAACTCTAAAGAATCAATTAAAATAAATAATACAATAGACAACTTCTGCAAACTTATATATATAATATATATATATATATATATATATATATATATATATATATATATAATAAGCCCACATTTGTGTTTATTACCAACAAAATCCAGCAAGAAAAGACAAAAAGCAAAACTACATTTAAAATAACGAAAGTTATTCAACTCTAAATCATTTTCACCTCTCAAGTACTTTCCCCTCTTATTTTATAGATGATATTGTCTCTTCAAGCCTCAGTCTTGGATTATTCCCATAATTCATTGCCTTTACTCCTACTCATCTATTAAGAAATGAATATGAAGGAAGTAACAAAACCATGCTGACTAATTTCATTATAAATTTATGTCATTTAGTTTAGTTATATAATTCAACAAGATCCTCACTAGATCAAGGCAATCCTTTTATATCTCCTTAATTATCTGTCTATATTACTCACAATTGTTGCTTTTTAAAATCCCCCTTCAAATCTTGCATAGTTCTCCTTTTCCAAGCCATTTTAGTTGCCTCATATTTTATTTTCAAAATTGAGTATTTTTTGCAGAAATCCCTCTTCTCCCTTTGTTCTCATTTCACATAACCCAGATGCATTTAGCCACTATTTTCTCCTTTATCCCTACCTTCCACAATGAGGTGGCTTTTCTACTTGCACAGTCTCATTACAACCCATCTTCTCCAGCAGATAATCCTCTTTATTATCTCTATCCTCACACTTATCTTTAATCTCTCTATAAACTGCTTCCCTCAATAAGCTGGGAAAACATTTTTACATTCAAGGGTTCTGATAAAAGCCTAATTTCCAAAATACACAGAGGATTGACTCAAATTTATAAGAATTCAAGACATTTTTCAATTGATAAATGGTCAAAGGATATGAACAGACAATTTTCAGATGAAGAAATTGAAACTATTTCTAGTCACATGAAAAAGTGCTCTAAGTCATTATTGACCAGAGAAATGTAAATTAAGACAGCTCTGAGATATTACTACACACTTCTCAGAGTGGCTAAGATGACAGGAAAAGATAATAATGAATGTTGGAGGGGATGTGGAAAAACTGGGACATTGATACATTGTTGGTGGAATTGTTTTTTTTTTTTCAATCTATAAACCTTTATTAAATAACAAACCACTTGCCAAATACTGCCTGAGGAGTAAAAAGACTGGCAAAAGCAATCCTTGCCCTCAAGGAGATTATATTCTACCATGGGAGTAGGGATTTATAATATAGAATAATAGAGCTCCTTTTCTGAAGCTTACAGTTTTTTTTAATTATAGCTTTTTATTGACAGAACAAAATCATGGGTAATTTTTACACCATTGTTCCTTGCACTCACTTCTGTTACAACTTTTCCCATCCCTCCCTCCACCCCCTCCCCTAGATGTCAGGTAGTCATATACATGTTAAACATGTTAAAGTATTTCCTGGATACAATATATGTGTGCAGATCTGTACAGTTCTCTTGTTGCACAAGAAAAATTGGATTCAAAAGGTAAAATTAACAGTTTACACTCATTTCCCAGTGTTCCTTTTCTGGATGTAGCTGATTCTGTCCATCACTGATCAATTGGAATTGGATTAGCTCTTCTCTATGTTGAAGATATCCACTTCCATCAGAATACATCCTCATACAGTATCGTTGTTGAAGTGTATAATGATCTTCTGGTTCTGCTCGTTTCACTTAGCATCAGTTCATGTAAGTCTCTCCAGGCCTCTCTGTATTCCTCCTGCTGGTCATTTCTTACAGAACAATAATAATTACAGAACATTCATATACCATAATTTACCCAACCATTCTCCAAATAATGGACATCCATTCATCTTCCAGCTTCTAGCCACTATGAAAAGGGCTGCCACAAACATTTTGGCACATACAGGTCCCTTTCCCTTCTTTAGTAGTTCCTTGGGGTATAAGCCCAGTAGTAGCACTGCTGGGTCAAAGGTTATGCACATTTTGATAACTTTTTGGGCATAATTCCAGATTGCTCTCCAGAATGGTTGGATTCTTTCATAACTTGTTGGTGGAATTGTAAACAGATCCAATCATTCTGCAGAGCAATTGGGAACTATGCTCAAAAAGTTATCAAACTGTGCATACCCTTTGATCCAGCAGTGTTACTACTGGGCTTATATCCCAAAGAGATTTTAAAGGAGGGAAAAGGACCCACATATGCAAAAATGTTTGTGGCAGTCCTCTTTGTAATGGCCAGAAACTGGAAAATGAATGGATGCCCATCAATTGGAGAATGGCTGAGTAAATTATGGTATATGAAGATTATGGGATAGTATTGTTCTGTAAGAAACGACCAGCAGGATGATTTCAGAAAGGCCTGGAGAGACTTACATGAACTGATGCTGAGTGAGGTAAACAGAACCAGGAGATCATTGTACACAGCAAGATTATACAATGATCGATTCTGATGGACATGACTCTTCAACAATGAGATGATTCAGACCTGTTCTAATTGTTCAGTGATGAAGAGAGCAATTCTGTATCCAGAAAGAGGAATTGAGTGTGATTCACAACACAGTATTTTCACTTCTTTGTTGTTTGTTGTTTGCTTAAATTTTATTTTCTTCCTCATTTTTTCTGGCTTGATTTGATTTTTCTTATGCAGCAAGATATCTGTATAAATATATATGCACATATTGGATTTAACATATATTTCTACCATGTTTAACATATATTGGGCTACTTGCCATTTAGGGGAGGAGGTAGGGGAAGAAGGGGAAAATTGGAACACAAGGTTTTGCAAGAGTTAATGTTAAAGAATTATTCATGCATATGTTTTGAAATAAAAAGTTTTAATAAAGAAATAAACTGCTTCCCTACTACCTACAAAAATGCTCTCATTTTCCCTGTCCTCTAAACACCTCACTTGATGCATCTTCCCCTGTTACTATCATTCCATATCTCACCTCTCTTTTCTGGCTTTATTCCTTGGGAAGGCCATCTATAATAGGTGCCTCTACTTCTTTTCATCTTACTTTCTTCTTAGCTTTCTATAGTCTGGCTTCTTACTTCATTGATCTACCAAAGTTGCTCTCTACAAAGTTGCCAATGATTTTTAATTGCCAAATCTGATGGATTTTTCTCAGTTTTCATCCTTCTTAACTTCTCCCTAGCCTTTTATACCATTGCTCACCCTCTTCTCCTGAATACTATCTTCTCTCTAGGTTTTTTTTTGATTACTTCTTTATTTTGATTCTCTTCTGATCTACCTGACTACTCCTTCTTAATCTCTCTGCTCAATATTCATCTAGTTGATCTCAGCTAATCATGGGAATCCCACAGAGCTCTAACCTAGGCCCTTTTCCTCCTTCCCACTATCTAATTTCACTTGGCGAACTCATCAGCTCCCATGGATTTAATTATTATCTCTGTGCTGATGATTATCAGATCTAGTTTGTCCAGTTCTAACTTCTCAACTGACCTCCAGTCTTGAATGTCCAACATTGTCTTAGAAATCTCTAATAGGATGTTGTTTAAATACCTTAAGCTTATCATGTCCAAAATTGAATCCCCCAAATCTCTACTAATTTCCCTGTTGCTATCAAGTGTACTACCCTCTTTTCAATCACCCAAATTTATAATCTAAGTGTCATCTTTAACTCCTTATTCTCTTTCTCTCATTCAGCACTTAGTAGGACGCCTGATACAGAGTAGGCCTTTAATAAATGCTTGTTAACTAACTGAAAGTAATCCACAGAGACTGATTGAGGCACAAAACCTTAAGTTTTTAAAACCTATGTGTACAAGATGGAAACAAGGGCCAGCAATGGAGGAAAAGTACAAGAGCTATGAGCAAATTATGTGGGGGAACCAAAAGCTTAGAATGAGTTGACACTGGCTAGAAAGGGTAAGTACAAAAGGCATCATGATTTCAGTCATGTTAAGAGAAGGAAGAGAATCAGAGAAGATAAAAGACTTCTGCTTGGGATGAGACAGTGGACAGAGAACAGAGAGGAGAAATATTCATCTTTTTGTTGTTTCAGATTTTCTGCTAGGATAATATGCTTTCTGATTTCATACAGAATTATTTATGTCAAAATAATAATTAACTCTGTGGTAATTGATGAGATCACCAAGAAAAGAGTATGAAGAGAAAAAGGAAGAATTTCCGGGACAAGAGTACTGTAAGATAGCCATGGTTAACAGGCATGACTTGGATGGTGTTCTGGTAAACGAGACTGAGGAATAGTTAGATAGACAGAAGGAGAATCAGAATATAGTAATATCACAAAATGAGTAAAGAACAAATAAAATGGATAAGAAGGAGTTGATACTCAAGGGAAAAAAATATAACACTTAAGTGCTATTGAAGAACACAGGTCATACTCTTAGGTGCTAAAGGAACAAAGCAATGTTATTGCTGAGGATGGATTCTTTTTCTTTTTCTTTTTTTTTTTCTGAAGTTATTGGGGTTAAGTGACTTGCCCAGGGTCACACAGCTAAGAAGTGTTTAAGTGTCTGAGGCCAGATTTGAACTTGGGTCCTCCTGACTTCGAGGTTGGTGCTCTATCCACTGCGCCACCTAGCTGCCCCAGAGCATGGATTTTTTTAAAAGGTCATGAAAAATAGACATGATGTTGTAAGACTAGAGAAGGGGAAAAAGTTGTCCTGAACATTAGAAAAAATATGGATCTGTGGACAACTGGCCAGTGAACTTGGCTCCTATTCCTGAAAGTATTATTAAAGGGATAGATGGTGGGCATCTAGAAAAGGAAACTGCAATCACAAAAAGTAAACATGGCATTATCAAGAATAGATGAATCAACTAATCTAAACATTGTAACATTTAAGTATCAGTTTTATTTACATTTATAGTTATTATGTGTACTTGGTCCTATTCTCTGTACTGTATATTATTTCATATAAATCTTTCCTTCCTTCACTGAATTCCATACAGGCTCTAATTCTTACAATGTAGTAGGATCATGGGACCATAATTTTGGAGATGGAATGGACCTAAGAGATAAGTATTTCATTACTTTCATATATCATGATTCATTTATCTATTCTTCAATCAATGGGCACTTAGTTTCCTGATTGTGGCTAACACAATAGGTGCTTTTAGGTGAATATTTTCTTATATTCATGACTTTTTTTTTTATAATTCATATATGTCAGATTCAGAAAACTTACTAATTTTATGGCTTAAATTCTTGTCCTCAGTTTCTTCACTTGTAAAATGGAGATAATAAGGAGTGCTATGCAGATTAAACAAGATGATATTTGTAAAGTACTTTGCAAACCTTAAACTTTGCTGTTATAAATTATTCCTATTAAGAACAGTCTCTGGGATCCTGGCAGTCAAGTCAAGACATGAGACAAAAAAAGTTTTGGGTAAACAGAGTTAGTTAGCCTGGCTAATTGTCAGGAGGTGAACAGACACAGATAAGCATCTGATTGACAGAGATGACATACCTAGGGGTGGGAGAATGAAGATGCCACAAGAAAAGAGAGGATTCTGGATACCCATGGTATCAGAGGTATGAGTTATCTTGGTTGTGGGATTTCTGTACGTGTGTGTGTCACTACTAGTGTATTTGATGTGTGTGCCCTCTCTTCCTTATGGTGCTATATGCAATTGTGGGAGTATGTACCTCAAGCACATGGGAGGCCGGTATTTTATCACTACTATTCTTAGGATGCAACCTTAGTAAATGCTTTTTCTTTAAATTAAAATGTTTATGGACTTATTGGACTATTATGGACTTATGAACTATTGAAGTCCAACAAATGGGAGAAAAAGCTTGTGAGCTATACTTTTAGGTGCATGGCCCTACAGAGTACCTTGAACCTAGAGGTAGTAGCTACTCTGAGGACCCAGTTTACAAGTGTGAGTTGGGCAGTAGCTCTCAGGAGACATTACATGGGCTTTGTGACATTGTGACAACTTCACTTCCTATCTTCTCATCATAAAATGAATTGATAGGACTAAATGTTTTCTCTGGTCCCCTGAAGCTTTCAGTCTGTGACTTGTAAGAGAACTCCATTTTTTGGTCCTTGTCTTTGTTGGGTGGGAGTTTCTTGACCACTGATGTTTGCTACTTTGACATCTTGGAATAGTGGAGGATAAATTCAGCTCAGTCAATAGTTTTTTGTTATTGTTGTTGCTGTTGGAAAACTTGCCTTTTCCTTCAACAATCTTTAGGGGAACTTATCTGTAGGGCTGCTATTTTTAAAATTTCAGCTGGATTCCCTGATCTTCATTCCCTTTGTGCTAAATTCAAGAATATGTCAGAATGGAGATAGTCTAGAAATTGGTGACATTTGGAGTAAGAGATGGGAAAGCAGACTCAAAGTTGGATGATCTCAAGGTAATCATCTCATTTATTCTCCCTATCTCTATTCATCACATTTTCTTCTATCTTTCTTTTCCCCCACCTCACCCCTAACCATAGTAATTAAGAGATGATTCTCCTTCCTTCCTTCCTTCCTTCCTTCCTTCCTTCCTTCCTTCCTTCCTTCCTTCCTTCCTTCCTTCCTTCCTTCCTTCCTTCCTTCCTTCCTTCCTTCCTTCCTTCCTTCCTTCCTTCCTTTCTTCCTCCCTCCCTCCCTTCCTTTTTCTAGTAAATTCATTTTATTGTTTACAACATATATTTTATTAATAGCTTTTGTACATCACTGTTACAATCCATTTCCCCATCATCAATTGAAGTTATCCTCATGACAGAAAAACAAGGAAAAGAATCTGATACAGAAGCCTTATCTGACAATGTATTTAATATCCTGCCCTACTAGTCTCCCATCTTTCTGCTGCTATTGTTTCCTTGTTGATTAAAATGTATGCAAAACAGTATGTGTGTTTGTATGTGAGTGTGTGTGTGTGTGTGTGTGTGTGTGTGTGTGTGTGTGTGTGTGTGTGTTTGCAAGATGATGGAGTAGACCTAAGAACCCTTCCAGCTCTAAATTTTACTATCCTCTGAAACTGCCTCTCAAGCACTTTCTTCGCTGATTGAAATAAATAAATAGATCTGTTCACTTTCTCTAAGAGGTGTTAGGTACCTGTAATTATATGCTCCTCTTCCTCCTCACGTTCATTTTCATCACCGTCATCATCATCAATTGATACTTGACCATCTACGTGGTGCAAAATCATGCATTAAGCCTCATGGAAGATGTGAAGATGGATACAGTTAAAGAATTAAAGAAAATTAAAGTGTATAAACATTTCTAAGCCATAACAACAGTGGGACAGAAAATACAAGATGGGAGAGAACAATTTTGAAGGAGAGGGGGGAAACCATATAGACCAAATCAATATCCAACCTTTCAGTTTATTACGGGCAGGTGTTTATGAATAGGTAGCAAGCAAGTCTCAATGAAGAGTCTCAAGGGAGCAGTTGAAAAAAATGGTAAATATCTCCTGTATCTTTGCCAAGAAAACCCCAAATGCGGTCACAAAGAGTTGGCCAGTGTGAGTGCGAGGGCGAGGGTGAGAGTGCGGGAGCGCGAGCGCCACTGCCACTGCCACTGCCATCGCCACCACGGTGGTACAATGGAGAGAGTGCCAGGCCTGGGGGGAAGATTTAAATTCCTGGACACAAATCTGATCTCAGACATTTACTAGCTGTGCGAGCCTGGTCGAGCCACTTCATTCTGTTTGCCTCAGTTTCCTCATCTGTAAAATAAGCTGGAGAAGGAAATGGGGAACCACTCCAGTATCTTTGCCAAGAAAAGTTCAAATGGGGGGAGGGAGGTCATGAAGAATCAGATACGATGCTAAAAGATGCCTTCTACGAACAGTTGGGCAGCACCATTCTCTTGTGCAGAGTCAGCAATAGAATGAAATGTTCTCTTAGGCAGATGTATGTCTCCTCTCTTATCCAGATAAAGATTCCATCCTTTACTACGAGTGCAAGATACTTTATCTCATGCAAATATAGAGAGATGCCTTCTTGTATTAGCTCACAAAGATGGAGAGAGAGGCTATCTCTTATCTCAGTAGGGAATGGGATTTTCTCTCATGCACTGCAGAAGGGCTGTTATCCTTAGGCCGGTAGGGCACAAGAGATGCCTCACAAGTTTGTTTCACAGCTTTACAAATGTTTTCTCTCAGGTAGCTCTGTGAAGATGCTGCTCTTTATAGGGATGTAGGGATGCAGAGATGCCTTCCCTTAATGAGAGAAAGGTGCTTTATAGGCTTGTTTTTTACAAAAAGAAATCTAATTGCCTAAGAAACCTTACAATCCTCTGTCCTATGGAACTCTTAGGTAAGTACGGTCCACTTTAGAACTTCTGTCTCCTCAACTGACCTCCAGAGGATAGCCTTTTAACCCTTCCCTTTTTGCCAAGGACTTAATCCAGGACCAACACCTTGAACTCCATTATTGTCCAGTAATGGAACAATTAAAAACACATTATTTAAACACCCACTATGTGCCAGGAATTATGCTAAATTCTGGGGAAACAAAAAGAGGCAGACAGTTCTTGCCTTCAGCGAACTCACAATACTGTGTGTGTGTGTGTGTGTGTGTTGTGTGTGTGAGACAACATGCAAACTACTATGCACAAAACATGTGATATACAGAATAAAAAGGAAATAATTAATAGAAGGAAAAGCGGCAAAGGGCCAGATTAGGAAGGGTTTTTGTTGATCTTGGAGGTGATGGGGGTGCCATTGGAGTCTGCCATTCCCCCTGCCTGTTCCCCCAGCTGATTCCTGAGGCTCACCTCTTCAGAGATTGCCATCTTGCATGACACAGCCAAGGCTGAATATCCACTTTTCAGGTCTGTTGTCTTAGAGATTCCTTTCATGCAGGGATTGGATTATATGGCCATGAAAAAGTCCTGTGAGTTCTAAAATTCTGTGATTCTGGGAACACAACTGGAATAAAATTACTATTGAAGAAAAGCATTTTGACCTTAAAGGGAAGACTAAGAGTTGGACATTCTGTGTTTTGAAGGACCTTCGCAGTTTTGACCTCCTGGGTTCTAAGGGCCCTCCTAGCTCTGACATCCTGGTCTGAAAATTTGGTCTCAGATATTTACTAGCTGTTCGAGCCTGGTCGAGTCACTTCATTCTGTTTGCCTCAGTTTCTTCATCTGTAAAATAAGCTGGAGAAGGAAATGGGGAGCCACTCCAGTATCTTTGCCAAGAAAACTTCAAATGGGGGGGTCATGAAGGGCCCTTCCAGCTCTGACCTCTCAGGTTCTAAGAGCCCTCCCAGCTCTGACATCCTGAGTTCTAAGGGCCCTCCCTGCTCTGACCTCCTGGGTTCTAAGGGCCCTCCCAGCTCTGACATCCTGAGTTCTAAGGGCCCTCCCGGCTCTGACCTCCTGGTTTCTAAGGGCCCTCCCTGCTCTGACCTCCTGGGTTCTAAGGGCCCTCCCAGCTCTGACATCCTGAGTTCTAAGGGCCCTCCCGGCTCTGACCTCCTGGTTTCTAAGGGCCCTCCCTGCTCTGACCTCCTGGGTTCTAAGGGCCCTCCCAGCTCTGACATCCTGGGTTCTAAGGGCCCTCCCAGCTCTGACCTCCCGGGTTCTAAGGGCCCTCCCAGCTCTGACATCCTGAGTTCTAAGGGCCCTCCCAGCTCTGACCTCCTGAGTTCTAAGGGCCCTCCCAGCTCTGACATCCTGAGTTCTAAGGGCCCTCCCAGCTCTCACCTCCTGGGTTCTAAGGCACTTCCAGCTCTGACATTCTCTAAGGCCATTCTAGATTCATCATTTTATGTCCTCAGGTTCCTTTCAGTTACAATATTGTGTTTTTCTACATTTAGAAACAAGAATCCCCCACTGACCCTGGCAATTTTGTATTTTGAGCTTTGTCATGTCTTTAGAAATGGCCAAATTAACACGGCCAATGCCCCCTTCCTCAAGAGTTTTCTCTTTCAATGCCCTGCTGCTTTTTTTGACAGCTCACACTTTCTCAGCTTTCAGGAAGAGGTGTTTCGCAAAAATCCCAAGTGAGAGAATGTGCAAAAGCCCAAACTCCACTGGAGTCTGCTGCCTTAGTGATGCAGAAACTGGATGTGCCAAGATGTGTAAAAGGGAGATTAAGGGGCTCAGGAGGAAGAGGCCTGGTCAGGGCGGGAGGAGGGGATCACCTGGGAGGCCCTACTCTTGCCCCAAAAAGGGTAAACTACAGCTAATTCCTCTAGACAGCGACAGATGGGAAATGTTCCCAAGCTTAGGAATCTTTAAAGACTGGAGTTTGGGGTTTGGATCTAGGTGGCTCTTTCAGATGACATATACAATGAACACAATTTCATATTTCTACTTTTGTTTTTTTGCAGTTCACAAAGCATTAAAAAAAACTTTAACTCTTATAAGGAAGATAACACAAGTTATATTATCCCTATTTACAGGTAAGAAAACAGAGTTAGAGTGGTGAATTGAGTAGCCCAAGTTCATATAACTCAGAAGAAATGGGACTAAATGGAATAGGTTATGCTATTTCAATGTCCTTCCAGTGCTTTGTAAGCTCTATTTCTTCTTCCTAAAAGCAGAATAAACCATCCACAAAGCAGTTTTGGAAGGAGATGGGGGAACAGCAAGTGTGCAAACTTCTACTTAGGCACCTCAATAACATGCTGAAAAGAGAAGGAGTTTTTTTTTTGGTGACTCCAAGACTCATGCTGAAGAGCAGTTGAGTAAAAAACTAAAACCAGAAACCACAATCTACTCAGAGGGGAAAAAAAGAAATCTAAGCTAAAATCTAGTTGATTTAAATTTTCTTTCTTTTTTAAATTATGATTTTGTTTACATGATTCTGATATAACATTTTTATGATAAAACCTGTCTCCCAGCTCTGACCTCCTGGGTTCTAAGGCCCCTCCCAGCTCTGATCTCCTGGGTTCTAAGGGCCCTCCCAGCTCTGACCTCCTGGGTTCTAAGGGCCCTCCCAGTTCTAACATCCTGAGTTCTAAGGGACCTCCCAGCTCTGACATCCTGGGTTCTAAGGGCTCCTCCCAGCTCTGACCTCCTGGGTTCTAAGGGCTCCTCCCAGCTCTGACCTCCTGGGTTCTAAGGGCTCCTCCCAGCTCTGACCTCCTGGGTTCTAAGGGCCCTCCCAGCTCTGACCTCCTGGGTTCTAAGGGGCCTCCCAGCTCTGACCTCCTGGGTTCTAAGGGACCTCCCAGCTCTGACCTCCTGGGTTCTAAGGGCTCCTCCCAGCTCTGACCTCCTGGGTTCTAAGGGCTCCTCTCAGCTCTGACCTCCTGGGTTCTAAGGGCCCTCCCAGCTCTGACCTCCTGGGTTCTAAGGGGCCTCCCAGCTCTGACCTCCTGGGTTCTAAGGGCTCCTCCCAGCTCTGACCTCCTGGATTCTAAGGGGCCACCCAGCTCTAACATCCTGGGATCTAAGGGCTCTCCAAGCTCTGGCATCCTGAGTTCTAAGGTTTCTCTTTAGATGTCTGAACTGTAGCATCACTATACCATCAATGCTTCATCAATATATTTGTTTTTCAGGAGTCCCTACAGCAATTATTTTTATTGTCAGCTTTGGCAACCTGATGAGTGTATTTCCCTTTCTGAATGACAAATCTTTTGTTTAGACATTTTAAAAGATGACATTATCCCATAATTCCTTTTGATTAAATTTATTCAAAAATGATTTATCTCCTGTAATAATACTTTATCACAATGATCAGAATGATAATCAATATAACTACAATTGGCAACAAGATGAAAAGAAGAGAAAGTTTTCGTCTTTCTTTGCCTTGCTGTTCAGCATTTGGCTTGGGACTTGCAGCTTCTCCATCCCGCTTTGGATTTGTACACAGCTGGTCCACACAGGTATCTTCTTTACAGGCACTGCAGGGTTGTCCTTCCTTGTAGGGCGCCATATTATAAAAATTTCCTGCTGGTCCGTAGTCACATACAAAAACGGCTCCATTGGTAACGAAAGACTTCTCAATTTTGGGGCAAAATTGAACTGCACAGCCAATCTTGTAAGTATCTGCCCAGACCACCTGGGTATAGTGACCACAAACACCAGTACATTTGTTACTCTGGAAGTCATAGTTTTTTACTTCATTATTCCACATCTTGATGGCAGCATTTTCAGAAAATGCTCCAATTGAGCCAATCCAGAGATTCTCTCCCACTGAAGAAAAGTCCGGGTGCAACTTTTTGGGGTTACTCAGATCAGGGTTATGGTCAAACTTACACTTCTGTGCCCATTCTCTAGCAACTTTGGCCAAATCTGCATCCCAGCTCACACGCAGCATCTTACTGGCTTTGGGGGTCACTTGTGATCGAAACTTGTTATGGGTGTCAACACACTCTTTGATGAAAGCTTCATTTTCAATGGTGGGCAGAGAATCCATTTTATATGCCCAGTTGCAGATGGAAAAAAGTGAAAATATCATTATTTTAAAGCAGGAGTCCATGATCTTCCAAACTCCGGTGTCCAGTAAACTTTGCCAGAATGAGGCAGAAGATCTTTGTGGATATTTGAAGGGTGTGTCCTGTCTACAATTATGAGGCAACAGAAAGCCCAATAGCGTTAACAAGAGGAAACCACTATGTTGTATGAGGAAGCTGTGGTGGTGACTGAAGTTATTTTTTTATGTGGTGCAACAGGACATAGTTACCTTGTTTTACTTTTAACTCCGTGAAATTTTAAAAAGTTTGAGACTCATTTTCTCGATGAATAGTAATTTTAATATTAATGTTATCATTTTAATGAAAGGTCAGTGATATTCTTGAATGTCAAAGACTGACATTCTGTGTTCCTTCCCAGCTGTGACATTCCATGTTCTAAGGGCCCTACCAATTGTGACATCCTGTGTCTCAAGGGCCCTCCCAGTTCTGACCTCCTGGGTTCTAAGGGCCCTCCCTGCTCTGACATCCTGGGTTCTAAGGGCCCTTCCAGCTCTGACCTCCCGGGTTCTAAGGGCTCTCCTAGTTCTGACCTCCTGGGTTCTAAGGGTCCTCCCAGCTCTGACCTCCTGGGTTCTAAGGGCCCTCCCAGCTCTGACTTCCTGGGTTCTAAGGACCCTCCCAGCTCTGACCTCGTGGGTTCTAAGGGCCCTCCCAGCTCTGACCTCCCGGGTTCTAAGGGTCCTCCCGGGTTCTAAGGGTCCTCCCAGCTCTGACCTCCTGGGTTCTAAGGGTCCTCCCAGCTCTGACCTCCTGGGTTCTAAGGGTCCTCCCAGCTCTGACCTCCTGGGTTCTAAGTACCCTCCCAGCTCTGACCTCCCGGGTTCTAAGGGTCCTCCCGGGTTCTAAGGGTCCTCCCAGCTCTGACCTCCTGGGTTCTAAGGACCCTCCCAGCTCTGACATCCTAGGTTTTAAAGGCCCACCTGGTTTTGACATCCTGTGTTCTAAAGGTTCATTCAGCTTTGACATCCTCTATTCTAATGGCCCTCCCAGCTCTGACATCCCTGGTTCTAAGGCCCTCCCAGCTCTCCCATTCTCTCATTAAGTACCTTCCAGCTCTGACATCCTGAGTTCTAAGGTTCCTCTTCAGATGTCTGAACCAAGTAACTCCACACTTCATCAATATACTTGTTTTCCAGAAGCCCGTCTAGCACTTGTCATTATTCTTATTTGTCAACTTTATCAATCTGATGAGTGGATTTCACTTTCTGAATTATAAATCTTTTGTTGTTTAGACATTTAAAAGATATTATTACCAAATCCCTTTTGATTAAATTTATTCAGAAATGATTTAACTTGTGAAATAACGCTTTATCGCTACCACAACGATCAATATAATTGCCAGTATAGCAAAAATTGGCACTAAGATTAAAACAAAAGAAACTTTGCGGGGGCCCTTGGCTGTCTCCTTAGTTTCTGGCTTGGGACTTGCAGCACCTCCACCGGGCTTGGGACTTGCAGCACCTCCACCGGGCTTGGGACTTGCAGCACCTCCACCAGGCTTGGAACTTGCAGCTTCTCCATCCCGCTTTGGATTTGTACACAGCTGGTCCACACAGGTATCTTCTTTACAGGCACTGCAGGGTTGTCCTTCCTTGTAGGGCGCCATATTATAATAATTTCCTGCTGGTCCATAGTCACATACAAAAACGGCTCCATTGGTAATGAAAGACTTCTCAATTTTGGGGCAAAATTGAACTGCACAGCCAATCTTGTAAGTATCTGCCCAGACCACCTGGGTATAGTGACCACAAACACCAGTACATTTGTTACTCTGGAAGTCATAGTTTTTTACTTCATTATTCCACATCTTGATGGCAGCATTTTCAGAAAATGCTCCAATTGAGCCAATCCAGAGATTCTCTCCCAGTACCGAAAAGTCTGGGTGCAACTTATTGGGGTTACTCAGATCAGGGTTATGGTCAAACTTACACTTCTGTACCCATTCTTTAGCAACTTTGGCCAAATTTGCATCCCAGCTCACACGCAGCATCTTACTGGCTTTGGGGGTCACTTGTGATCGAAACTTGTTATGGGTGTCAACACACTCTTTGATGAAAGCTTCATTTTCAATGGTGGGCAGAGAATCCATTTTATATGCCCAGTTGCAGATGGAAAAAAGTGAAAATATCATTATTTTAAGGCAGGAGTCCATGATCTTCCAAACTCCAGTGCCCAGTAACTTTGCCAGAATGAGGCAACAGATCTTTGTGGATATTTGAAGGGTGTGTCCTGTCTACAATTATGAGGCAACAGAAAGCCCGATAGCATTAGCCAGAGGACACTACTATGTTGTATGAGGAAGCTGTATTGGTGACTGAAGTTGCTTTTTCATATGGTATAACAGGACATAGTTACCTTGCTTTATTTTTCACACTGAAATTTAAAAAAGTTTAAGAGCCATTTTCTGGATGAATAGTCATTTTATTATTAATGTTAGCAATTTAATGAGAGATCAGTGATATTCTTGAATGGTAAAGACTGACATCCTGGGTTCTAAGGGCCCTCCCAGCTCTGACATCCAGGGTTCTAAGGCCCTCCCAGCTCTGATATCCTGTGTTCTAAGGGTCCTCCCAGCTCTGATGTTCCATGTTCTAAGGTTCCTCTTTAGATGTCTGAACAAAGTCACTGTACCATCAACGCTTCATCAATTTAATTGTGTTCCACAAGTTCCTACAGCAGTTATTATTCTTATTTGTCAAGTTTGGCAATCTGATAAGTGGATTTCCCTTTCTGAATTACAAATCTTTTGTTGTTTAGACATTTAAAAGATGACATTATCCCATAATCCTTTTTGATTAAATTTATTCAGAAATGATTTACTTTGCATAATAACGCTTTATCAGTATCACAATGATTAATATGATAACCAGTGTAGCAAAAATTGGCAACAAGATTAAAACAAGAGAAATTTTGTGGGTGCTTCTGCTTGTCTCTTCAGTATCTGGCTCATTACCTGGCTCGTTACTTGCAACTCCTTCTGGATTGTGACTTGCATCATTTTCATCTGGCTGGGGATTTGCATCATATTCTTCTGGGTTGTGATTTACATCATCTTCATCTGGATTGGAAATTTCATTCTTTCTATTACGATTTGGATTTGTACACAGCTGGTCCACACAAGTATCTTCTTTACAGGCACTGCAGGGTTCTCCTTCCTTGTAGGGCTGCATATCACTATTTCCTGCTGGTCCATAGTTACATACAAAAATTAGTCCATTGGAAAGGATAGAGTGGGTAATTTGGAGGCAAGATTTAACTGCACAGCCAATCTTGTAAGTATTTGCCCAGACTACCTGAATATAATGATCGCACACGTCAGTACATTGCTTAGTCTGGAAGTCATAGTTTTTTGCCTCAGCATTCCACATCTCGATGGCAGCATTTTCAGAAAATGTTTCAATTGTGCCAATCCAGAGATTCTCTCCCACTACAGGAAAAAGAGGGTGCAAGGTTTTGTGGTCACTCAGTGCAGGGTTATTTTGAAACTCACACTCTTCTGCCCATTCACTAGCAATGTAGGCCAAATCTGCATCCCAGCTCACACGCAGCATGTCACTGGCTTTGGGGGTCACTTGTGACCGAAACTTGTTATGAATGTCAACACACTCTTGGATGAAAGTTTGATTTTCAATGGTGGGCAGAGAATCCATTTTATATGACCAGTTGCAGATGGAAAAAAGTGAAAATATCATTATTTTAAGGCAGAAATCCATGGCTTTCTAACCTTGTGTCCATTAAACTTTGCCAGAATAAGGCAGTAGATCTTTGTGGATATTTGAAGGGTGTGTCCTGTCTACAATTATGAGGCAATAGAAAGCCCAATAACGTTAGCAAGAAGAAACTACTATATTGTTTGATGAAGTTATAGTAGTGACTGAAGTTACTTCTTATATTGTATGTGGAATCTGGTTAATGGTGACTAAAGTTTCTTTTTTATGTGATGTAACAGGACATAGTTACACTGTGACATTTAAAAAGTTTGAGAAACATTTTCTGGATGATTAGTCATTTTATTATTAATGTTAACATTTTAATTAGATGTCAGTGTCAAAGAATGACATCCTGTATTCTAAGGACCCCTTCAGCATGTCTTAAGGGCCCTCCCCACTCTGACATTCTCTATTCTAAGCTCTGAATTCTAAGCTCTATCTCAGCTCTGAATCCTATGCCCCTAAAGGCCCTCCCAGCTCTGACATCCTGGGTTCTAAGGGCCCTTTCAGCTCTGACATCCTGGGTTCTAAAGGCCCTCCCAGCTCTGACATCCCGGGTTCTAAGGGCCCTTTCAGCTCTGGCATCCCGGGTTCTAAGGGCCCTCCCAGCTCTGACATCCCGGGTTCTAAGGGCCCTTTCAGCTCTGACATCCCGGGTTCTAAGGGCCCTTTCAGCTCTGACATCCTGGGTTCTAAAGGCCCTCCCAGCTCTGACATCCTGGGTTCTAAGGGTCCTCCTAGCTTTGACATCCTCAGTTTTAAGATTCTTCTTTAGATGTCTGAACCAAGTCACTGTACCATCAATGCTTCATCAATATATTTGTTTTTCAGGAGTCCCTACAACAGTTATCATTATTCTTATTGGTCAATTTTGGCAACTTTCAGAATTACAAATTTTTGTTCTTTGGACATTTTAAAAGATGATATTATCCCATAATTCCTTTTGATTAAATTTATTCAAAAATGATTTACTTTGCACAATAACGCTTTACCACAATGGCCAATATAATAGCCAATATAGCAAAAATTGGCACCAAGATCATAAGAAGAAACAATTTGTGGCTGCGTATGCCTGACTCAGTATGTGGCTTGGGACTTGCAGCTTCTCCATCCCGCTTTGGATTTGTACACAGCTGGTCCACACAGGTATCTTCTTTACAGGCACTGCAGGGTTCTCCTTCCTTGTAGGGCGCCATATTATAAAAATTTCCTGCTGGTCCGTAGTCACATACAAAAACGGCTCCATTGGTAATGAAAGACTTCTCAATTTTGGGGCAAAATTGAACTGCACAGCCAATCTTGTAAGTATCTGCCCAGACCACCTGGGTATAGTGACCACAAACACCAGTACATTTGTTACTCTGGAAGTCATAGTTTTTTACTTCATTATTCCACATCTTGATGGCAGCATTTTCAGAAAATGCTCCAATTGAGCCAATCCAGAGATTCTCTCCCAGTACAGAAAAGTCCGGGTGCAACTTTTTGGGGTTACTCAGATCAGGGTTATGGTCAAACTTACACTTCTGTGCCCATTCTCTAGCAACTTTGGCCAAATCTGCATCCCAGCTCACATGCAGCATGTTACTGGCTTTGGGGGTCACTTGTGATCGAAACTTGTTATGGGTGTCAACACACTCTTTGATGAAAGCTTCATTTTCAATGGTGGGCAGAGAATCCATTTTATATGCCCAGTTGCAGATGGAAAAAAGTGAAAATATCATTATTTTAAAGCAGGAGTCCATGATCTTCCAAACTCCGGTGTCCAGTAAACTTTGCCAGAATGAGGCAGAAGATCTTTGTGGATATTTGAAGGGTGTGTCCTGTCTACAATTATGAGGCAACAGAAAGCCCAATAGCGTTAACAAGAAGAAACTACTATGTTGTATGTGGAAGTTGGTTGGTGTGACTGAAGTTGCTTTTTCATATGGTACAACAGGACATAGTTACCTTGTTTTATTTTTAACACTGAAATTTTTAAAAGTTTGAGAACCATTTTCTAGATGATTAGTCATTTTATTATTAATGTTATCACTTTAATGAAAGGTCAGTGATATTCTTGAATGTCAAAGACTGACATTCTGTGTTTCAAGGGCCCTCCCAGCTCTGACTTCCTGGGTTCTAAGGGCCCTCCCAGCTCTGACTTCCTGGGTTCTAAGGGCCCTCCCAGCTCTGACCTCCTGGGTTCTAAGGGCCCTCCCAGCTCTGACATCCTGGGTTCTAAGGCCCTCCCAGCTCTGACATCCTGGGTTCTAAGGGCCCTCCCAGCTCTGACCTCCTGGGTTCTAAGGCCCTCCCAGCTCTGACATCCTGGGTTCTAAGCTCCCCTCCCCGCCTATATTTCATGACCAAAATCCCCAAGCCTCAGATGGATTAGTTTAACATATCTCTTTACTTTCAGAAAGGAAGGTCAGTGGGAAGTTGCTGGTACCTAGGTGGGAGCCAGGTGTGCTCGTGAGCAGTTCAGGATGGAATGGCTGAAGTCTTCAGCGACCATACTCTCTCAAAATCTAGAATTTGCTGACAGGTTATAAGAAAATCTTTTCTGGGGCCCCTTCCTCTCACCTCCCCTTCCATTTAATTTCTCACAGGATCAATACATTTCAATATTCAAAGAGACTTCTATAGTCAATTAAAATGATACATTCATTTTACAAATGAGGAGGCTGAGGCATGAGACAGCTTGAATCAATTGGCTAGAGTCACACAGGTAGTGAATGACTAAGGTGGGTTTGGAACTCAGATCCTTTGACTCTACAGCCAGTGTTGTTTCCCTTAGGTATACAGGACACAGTATTCTGGGATTCTCATGGCTGACAAGCAGCTTCATCCAGCTTTGGGGCCAGGAGAAGAGCTCCATGATGATGATGCTGAGGAGAAAGAGGAAGAGGAAGAGGAGAAGGAGGAAGAGGAGGAGGAGAAGGAGGAAGAGGAGGAGGAGAAGGAGGAAGAGGAGGAGGCGGAGAGGAAGAAGCTAGAGTAAGACAAAAATAGACTCAGAGGGAAGCAGCAGGCTGGGAGGCTCTGATTGCCCTAAACCCATTATTCAACAAGCTTCTCTCCCCTGCGCCTGAGAAGCCCAGATTCTCTCTTCTCCCCATCCATTTCCTGAGTGTTGGGTCAATATTATGATTTTCTATTGTGCCGCACAGTAGGCACCCAGAGGTCACTGGGGGCTACTGCCTCAGGAGGAGGACTCAGGACCAGGGCAGGCTGCAGAGATTAGGGCTGAGAGCCAGGAGTGCAGGGGTTGAGGGAGACAGAGGATTCATCTCATTCTCATCTCCAGCTCCTCCCAGGGAAGACCCTTGGGAAGGGAATGGTCCTTTAAGTCTAACTCCTATAGTTTGATTCTCTGGACAACTCAAGGATAAGTGTGATAGAACTACAATGATTAATTTAATTTTAGTTACATTAGCAATGTCTGGGGTACTTTTTCCTTTCTTTTTTGGGTGTAGGTCTGTGACTTCTTCAGTTCAGGGCACTCTGGGTATGGGAACTTCCCTCTTTCATGTAGATCAGCAATCAATCCAGCTGGGGCCCGAGGAGTTTGGGGATTTTCCTTTGTCATACAAAATGGGTGTGTCAGAGGGAACACTGGAACTTTCCTCTGTTCATAGTATCATAGCATCTTTCATTTTTCTAAAACAACAATAAACATAATACTAATAAACTTAAATTTATATAGCACTTTATGGTTCCAAAGTACTTTTACAAAACTTCATTGTTTTAATTGATTCTCATAACATGTGCATGAAGGAGACAGTATGGTGGTTATTCACCTTATTTATTTATTCATGTAGTGGGGGTAGCAATTGGGCATTAAGTGACCCAGATTCTTATAGGTAGCAAGCATTGGAGATCAAATTTGAACTCAGGTCCTCTTGACTCCAAGTCTGATTCTCTATTCACTATACCTCTTAGCTGCTCCTTATTTGCCCAATTTAAAGATCCATCCATTCATTCAGGAAACTTATCAAGTGGCTGCTATGACACAGAGACAGAGAAAGATGAAGAGAGAGATAAACACAGAGGCACAGAGAGAGACAGAGACACAGAGAAACAAAGAGACAGTGAGACAGAGACAGCCAGAGAGACAGAAACAGGGCCATACAGAAAGACAGACAGAAAAAGAGTTAGATGGAGAGACAGAGACAGACAGAAACAGAGACAAAGAAAGACAGTGAGACAGAGAAAGATGCAGAGACACAGAGAGAAATAATCCTTGCCCTAAAATAATCTATATGGGGACCTACACCTCTTGTGGGAACAAGGACCTAGTCAACATTTAGTGCAAAAAGTAAAATTAATAGGTCTTGAAAACAGTTTAGAAAGGGGGGAGCAAGAGATAGGAGTTCAGGGTGATTTCTATGTTGGGATCTTGAGGACCTGCGGGATGGGGTTACTCTTTATTTTATTTTTATTTGTTTATTATTATAACTTTTTATTGACAGAACATATGCATGGGCAGTTTTTTACAACACTTCTGTTCCAATTTTTTCCCTTTCTTCCCTCCCTCCACCCCTTCTCCTAGATGGCAGGCAGTCCCATACATGTTAAAGGTATTATAGTATATCCTAGATACAATATATGTGTGCAGAACTGAATTTCTTGTTGCACAGGAAGAATTGGATTCAGAAGGTAAAAATAACCTGGGAAGAAAAACAAAAATGCAAACAGTTTACACTCATTTCCCAGTGTCCCTTCTCTGCGTGTAGCTGATTCTGTCCATCATTGATCAATTGGAACTGAATTAGATTTTCTCTTTGTTGAAGATATCCACTTCAAGGGATGGGGTTACTCTTGACAGTGATAGGGAAGGTGGGGGAGGATTTAGAGGGAAGGAGAATGAGTACTGTTCTGAGACCCCCAGAGACCGTCAAATTGAAAATTGTCAGCATAATGATGGCCATTAAATTCATGGGGACTGATGAGATCACCCAATGAAGTAGCATGACGGGAAAAGAAAAAGAGGGCCCAGGACAGATTCCTGAGAGACCCCTATGTTTAGAGGCTGGGATCAGATGGGAATCCGGCAAAGGAGACAGAGGAAGAGTCAGAGAGGTAGGAGAGAGACCAGGAGAGAATTATGTCCTTAAAATCAAGAGAATGACAAGAAAGAGAGAGTGATTAATCATGTCAAAGCCTGCAGAGAAGTCAAGAAGAATGAGAATTGAGAAAAGAGAGGCAAGTGACTGTCCCTGCTTACCAGGAGCTCTCCGTCTTATGGCGAAGAAAACATTAAACAACAACATGTAAATTGTAGATGGGACAAATCAGAAAGGATCAAGAGAGGAAGGATATTAGAATGAGGAAAAGCAAGATGTAACCGGATCTTAAAGAAACCAGGGAAGTCACAAGATGGACATTAGGAGGAAGAACATTATAGGGTAGGGGCTAGCCAATGAGATCACAGAGTCCCGAGATGGAGAATCTTGTTTGTGGAACAAGGAGACCAATGCTGCTGGATTGCTACTCTCCTCTCTCTATCACTCCTGTATGTGAAAGACAGATAAAACCAGAGACAGACAAAGTCTGAGAGACAGAAATAGAGATAGACAGACAGAGACAGAGAAACAGAGAAAGACAGAGTCAGAGAGACACCCAGACAGAGAAGGGGGCAAAGAGGGACAGCCAGAGAAAGAGGGGCAGAGAGAAGGACACAGAGGGAACGGGACTCAGAGACAGAGAGCCAGACAGAGAAACAGAGAGACACAATGACACACAGAGAATCTTATGCTTTAGGAAGATTATTTTGACAGCTGAGTGGAAAATTGACTACAAAGGGAGAGATTCAAATTGTAAGAGGGGACCGTATGGGCTCTGGCCCTACTTTCCCAGGCTTGCTACACATCCCCTTAGGGAGGAGTCTGCCCATGTGCCAGATCCTACTGTTATAGTTTTGATCACGGTGGGCACTCCCCTCATTGATGGTGACCACAGCTGCTTGTCTTAACACAAAAGGCCTTGATAAGGCACTGGGTGAGAACATTTCTAGCCTTTGGTAAGCAACCCCTTCACTTGGATTGGGTTTCAGACAACAGACACAGTTCATCCTATAGCTGGTCTTGTGTTTGCTGGATTTTAGGGGGTTCTTTCTATTCTTTCTTCTGCCAGAATCCTCCTCTGGCATGTTGGTGTGTGTCTGGGAGCTGAAATGACCTGGATTCCTGAAGGTTTTGCCTTCTTCCTGGGCAGAGGTTTGGACTCTTAGGTTTAAAGAGTGCCTCTGAGCTTACTGTCTATCTGATCCTATATAAATCATAAAACTTTGATTTAGAGAAGGACTATAGTGTCCTGAACTCCTTGGATAGCATCTAGTAAAATCTATGAATGCCTTCTCAGAATCTTATATAGAGGATGACAAAGGAAACAACTTTGGAGACATTTTAGAATATTTTAAAAATGGTTCACAGAGTCCAGCTTAAGAACTCTTAACTAGAAGAGTTAGGAGGGCCTTAAAGGTCATTTGGTTGAACCTCCTCACTCTCCCTATGAGGAAAGAGATGTCCAAGGAGATGACTCTTTCATCATCTAAAAGTCATAAAAGGATCACAATCTTTTTGGGTGGAAAGAATTCCCACTATGACGGACTTAACCTTATAGTCAATCCTGAGAGTGAATGTTCTTGCATTATTTGCAAGGAAGATTACGCTCATTTGTATTATCAGTTCCTGCTGCTTCAGTTTCCATCAGTTTTCTAAGTTTTCCAATGCCAGAGGGGTTACAAGGAAGTTTTGCTGAAATAAGAGGAGGGGAAGAAGCTTTTAGTTGGTAGTGGTGGGAGGTAGGGAAATGGCAAGCCTAAGACATAGGATCATCCCTGAGGATTCCCTGGAAGCATTCGCTCCAATCTAATCTAGTCCCCTAAGCATTTATTAGGGCAGCTGGATGGCTTGGTGAATAGAGAACTAGGCCTGGAATCAGGGAGACTTGAGTTTAAATCTGACTTCAGACTGTGACCCTGGGTAAGTCACTGAATCCTTTTTGCCTCAGTTTCCTCATTTGTAAAACGAGCTGGAGAAGGAAATAGCGAACTATTCTGGTATCTCTGCAAAGAAAATTCCATGAACAGTATGATCCGTGGGGTCATGAAGAATCGAACACATATGGACAGCAACAATCATTTATTAAATGGTAAATTGGTACAAGACACTGTGGGAACATTGAGAATTCAAAGGCAAAATGAAAAAAATAGTTCCTATTTTTAAGTTTACAGTTTTCCATGGGGATATGGCATAGAAATAATTTTAAAATATGAATGCTCTGAGATTCCTTTTACATGATAGATTGAAAAGGGACAGAACATTCATGAATAAAGGGCACCAGGAACATATTCTCTTGGGATCTAGGACCAGAATTGAGTTGTGGAGACTTCTAAGAGGTGGGTATGAGGAAGGAGAGTATTTCAAGTGTGAGGAATAATTTGCAAAAGCAAGGAAATGGGAGATCAGACTGATGAGTTTGGTGAATAGAGAATAAAGTAGTTTGGTTGGAATGTAGAATATATGGTGTGATAGGCTATAAATCTGGAAAGATAGACTGGAGCCAGATTATAAAGGACATCAATCCTGGATACAACAGGAGCCACTGAAGGACCTTAGGAGAAATGACATAATAATATTTTTTCTTTAGGAAGATTATTGTGAGGGTAGATTTAAGAAGAGAGAACACAGAAGATGGGAGTCCAATCAAGAGACTTTTGCAATAGTCCAGTTGAGAGATGATGAGGACATGAACTAGGATGATGACTTCGTGAGTGGAGGGGAGGAACAAATCTGAGGCTATGGAAGCAAATGTTAAAGTGTTGACAAATCATTAGGTATGAGAGAGAGGAAAGAGACAAGTGATTAGAAAGATGATGGTTCCTTCAACAAAAATTAACAAAGTTGGAGAAGGTTGAGATGGCTTGATAGCAAGTTCCATTTTGGACAAGTTGAGTTTGAGATGCCTATTGGATATCCAGGTAGAGATACCCTGCTGGAAGTTGGTGATGTGGGAATGGAGTTCAAAAGAGAGATTAGTACTAGTTATACAAATCTGGGATTTATCTGGAGGAACAAAAAGTTAAAAATCTCAAGGAAAATAATGAAAAGAAGTGCAAATAAAGGGAACTTGGCAGTATGAGATCTCCAACTAGACTATACAATATCAATCATAAGATCGATTTTGTACTGATTAAGAAAGAAATGTTAATCTGTAAAAAAAAAAGTATATAATATATAGAAGCAAACAAACCTAGCTGCCTGGTGTCCAATAAACTCCAAGATCCTAGCCACTAAAAGACTCATTATTTGACAATAACTTTTTGGGAAAAAAGTTCTGGCAGAAATTTCATTTAGACCAACACTTCACACCACATACGAAGATAAGCTCCAAATGGATACATGAGCTAGATACAAAATATCACATAATAAATTAGAGATGCAAGGAATAAATTGACTTTCAGATCTATAAATAGGGGAAGAGGTTATGAGAAGGAGCTGTGAGTTATCCCTCTATCACATATTTTTCTGTTCTCTATATGAAGAGTGAGAAAGACTTTTTACCAACTTTTGTTTTATAACAGCTATTCCTACCACATCACCTCTTTCTAAAAGTTAATTATATCTGGTTGACTAATCGATTGTTGTTCAATTGTGCCTGACTCTTCAGGATCCCACATGGGGTTTTCTTGGCAAACATTCTAGAGTGGTTTTCCATTTCCTGCTCTACTGGATTAGGCAAACATGGCTAAGTGATTTGCTCAGGGTCACATAGCAAGTGGGACTTTGAGGCCAGTTTTGAAGTGAGGAAGATGAGTCTTTAGATCCAGTACTCTATCCTCTGTACCAATTGATAATCAGTGGAGAGAAGTATACTTCTGGGGGCTTATGAGCTACAAATTTAGAAAGACACATTCCTAGTCCTCAAAACTAACCTTTAGCATACCGGGAGGAGATGAATGAGCCATGGGCTGGAGATCCAGCATCACTAAGGTTTGGAGAATAACTCCATCTCATCTGTTATACACATAAAATAAATACAAAGCAACAGGAGGAAGGGAAAGGAATATAAAACTGAGGGAATCAGAAAAGGCTAAATGTGACCCATTGAACCTGAGCTGAGTTTAAAGAAAACTAAATTCTAAGTTATAGAAATGAAGAAAAAGGTCATTACAAGCATGACTGTATGGGAGTATGGGGTGGGTGGGTGGAAGTCTGTGCAAAAGTGAAGAGAGAGAAGGTAAAAAAAATATGTTTTTCAATGTAAGAAACAAGAGCCTTACTAACAATCCCACTGACTCGCTGATGAATCTAAGAATTTTATGTTCTTGCAAGAATGGTGTCCAACAAGTGGGCACACCCTTGAAGTGTAAAAACATAGTCTTTTATTCCCTGTCCCTGAAATGTAAGTCCTTTCCCTGTTTCCCCATTAGCTGGGTACTATAGGGTTACAGTTTATCCAAAAGCCTAATCCATGTAAGTCTCCTCTCCTAATTACAATTCCCATTCCCCACATTTCCCTCACTCTGGCCCTTATTTTCTTTTACCCTTATTTGGGTGTGTCTACCATGAGCATATTTCTTATTTTAATTTATGGCTTCCCTCTCTAAGTTTTGTTTCCTTTGTTCCATGGCAGCCTAACTTTTAGGTTTCATTTTTTTAGCCTTTACCATGATTTTTGTGGAAATGAAAATTAGCCATTTCTCACAAATGCATGCACATGGCAGCCTGGATGGACAAAACAGTGACTTGAGTCCTGTGAGATGTAAAGGAAGACATAAATGGAGGATCTGACTATTCTGTATTGTACGTCCATGGAAGCATCAATTCTTCTGGCTCCCCAAGTAATAAGAACACTCCCCATTATCTCAAAGCACAAGCAATGAGTCATCTGGTGCCAGAAGTGAGTCTTTCCAATGATGATTCTGCTTGCTCAGATCTAAGGATAACAAGCATGAGCATGAACATGGATGATTCCTGCTACATTGATCTATTTTAAACTTTCTTTGACTTTTGACATTCTTTATTCTTGGTCTTTCCCAGTTCTGATTCTCTCTGTTCTAACACCTTTTCCAGTCCAAAATTCTATATGTTAATATTCTAGGTTTTCAATGTTCTTCAACTCTGATATTTTACATCCTTAGGTCCCTCCTAGTTCCAACATACTATTCTAAAATCCTTACGAGTTCTAACATTTCTACATTTTAAGTTCTCTTTCAGCTGTGACATTTGACATATAATCTAAGGTCCAGAAAACCTGAATTCTCACCTTGTCACTGTCCAGACAACCTCAGTTCTCACTTAGTAATCCTAACACTTTCTGACCATTATATTCTAGCTTTTTCCAGAGCTGACATTCTAGATCCCAAGATTTCTTCCATATTGAAAATTCCATATTTCAACATCCTTTGTCCTAAGCTCTTTTCTAATTCTGACATTTTACATGCTAATGTCTTTCTGAGCCCTAATGATCAGTATTCTAAGATTCTTTATGGCTCTGACATTCTGGGCACTGTTTCTTTTCAACTCTGACTACCTATCTCTAACATCCTGTGTTCTAAGGAATTTCCCATTCTCTGACATTCTGTGTTCTAAGAGTTCTAGCTCTGACATTCCTTTGTCTAAGCTCCCTTTGATCCCATACATTCTGTTAATGAAGATCCTTCTAAGTTCTGACATTCTGTGTTCTAAGGTCAGTCCCAGGTATGACATTTTTTTACTCTGTGTCCTGATGAGTCTGTGATTTTGTAATCTATACCTGACGATTCTCTTTTTGGGGGGCAAGTCTTGTTCTACCGAGTCATTAATAATTAATAATTTTCAGTCATGACTAAAAAATAAGTTAATAACAACTTAGCCTTGTTCACATAAGTTCATATCTCTGATTTCTTGATTGACTAAAAGAAGATATTTTCATTTAAGGTATTAGGGATAAAGGATGGAATGATTAATTGATTGACTCAATTTGTCTCTTACACTTAGAGCTTCTCCTTCAGTCTCCTTACTCTATCCTTTAGTTCTCTAAGATATATTTTGTTCAATGTGTCCTTTCTTCATTCTACTACTCACTATTTAGGCAACTTAATCAGTTTCTTTCTCTCTCTATCCCCTTGATCCTCAAATCTACCAGGATGATCTTTATCAAATGTCATTTTGGATGTCAATCCCATTTCAGAATTTTGATTTCATTCCCATAATTCCTCAGGTCACATCCATCAACTACCCTTTGAAGAAGATGGAATATAATTATATCCCCTTTATATAGAGACCAAGAGTCTAAATGACTTATTCAACACCAGCAACTTAATTATCATCACACAGAATATTTGAACTCGGCTCTCTTGACTGCCGATCTTGTCCCTGTCCCTCTCTCAGACCTTTAGCATCTGTCTTTTCCCATCTTTTCATAGTCTCCCAGTAGAATTCAGATGGGTCCTTTTCTCAGGGTCCCAAGATTTAGAGTATTTTAGAATTCAAGTCCCACTTTTTTCCAAATGAGGGAACGGTAGCTTAGAAAGTTTAAGACCAGGCACAAATTGGCTCCGGCTAAGTCCCGTTCTTTCACTTCTTGTGGAGCTGCGTTCATTGCTCTCCTTCCCCTCCTCCCCCCCCTCCGCCCCGCATAGCTACCCTCTCTGCCGGTGGGCCCATATTTGTTCAGATGTTCCACTGTCCAGCCAAGAGGGTAACAGAGGCCTGCAGACAGTGGGGAGTGGGGTGGAGGAAGCCAACCTCAGGGAGAGGATGTTGGGCTAGGAGTACATTGAGATGCCTTTTCCTTTCCCCACACACCTGGGCAAAGAGTTCAGGGAAAATGTCCCGGGGGCAGAATAGGCAGAAGCTTTTGCCAATCCCCACATGCTTGAGTTATAATTTGAAATGTTTTATAAACCCCCAAACAGAAGCAGTTTCTCTAATCCCCAGTGACTCTGGGAAAAGGAGGAGGAGGAGGAGAAGGCAGAGGGGAGGAAGAGAAGGAGTAGATTTCTAATATGTTTATATTTCAGACTATTTTGAAACCTCCTGAAGGCAGTACAAACAAAGGGGCACATTTAAATCAATCAGGAACTGCCCAGGAAAGGAAACACCAGGCAGACTTAATGCAATGAGGCTTCATTGGTACTCTATTCATGGCTCCCAAACAGCCTTCGATTCAGGCAGCGGGAAGCCCACGCTCTGGCCAGCTCAGGCCGGATTCTGCCATGGAAGGCCTCATTCAGTCAGCAAAGGCCCACTTCATTAGTAGGGGGCCCGGGACAGGCAGTGTGAGCCCAAGTCTGTCAGCGTCTGCCCAGATCCAAAAGGGTGGGGACCGGTGCAGAATTCAGTGAGTGAAACCTTAAGAGCCAGAATGAAGAGAAGAAAGTGGGCAATGAAGAAGTGTCTGACTAAGAGAATGGGAAGAGCTGGGGGGTTTTGGGGTCACAGACAGGAGAGCAAAGAGTAGGTTCAGATAGAGGGAGAAAGAAGGGATGACAGAGGAAAGAGGGGAGGAAAGGAAGGAAAAGAAAAGGAAAGGGGAGGGGAGGAAAAGAGGGAGGGGAGAAGTGAGAGAAGAGGAAAGAAAAGGAAAGAGGAGAAGAAAGGGAATGGAAGCAAAGAGACATGAAAAGAGGACAGGGGAAGAGAGGAAAAGGGGGAAGGGGAGAAGAGGGGGAAAGAGTAAAGGAGAGAAGAGAGGAGAGAAAAAGGAGGAGAGGAGAGGAAAGAGGGAGAGGGTAGAGGAGAAGAGAGATGAACAGAGGACAGAGGAAGAGAGAAAAAGGTAGAAAAAGAAGAGGGGAAAAAAGAGAGGAGGGGAAAAAGGAGAAGAGGGGAAAAAAGGAGAGGAGAAGAAAGATTAAAGATGAGGAAAGGAAAAGATAGGAGAGAGGGAGGAGTCAAAAAGGAAGGAAACAGAAAAGAGGAAAAGGGAAGAGAGGAAGAAGAGAGAAGAAGAGAATAGGATAGTATAGCATAGGATAGGAGGGGAAAAAAGAAGAGAGAGGAAAGAAAGAGGAGAGGAAAGAGTGGGGGAATAGAGAAGAGAAATGAACAGAAAATAGGAGAAGAATGGAAGAGGGGGAAAGAGAGTAGGGGAGAAAAGAAGAGAGAGGGAAAGAGTAGAGAGAAAGAAGAGAGAGGGAAAGAGTAGAGAGAAAGAAGAGAGGGAAAGAGAGAGGGAGAAGAAGAGAGGGGGGAAAAGGAAAGAGGAGAGGCAGAGAGTTGAAGAGAGGAATGGAGAAGATAGGCTAGAATAGGCTAGAATACCATAGCATAGAATGACCAGTAAGAACTGAGTTTCTTTTATAAATTATAGCTGTAGCATGTAAGTCATGAGAGCTGAGGCTGATGAACCTATAGAGAGCTTGAGGGGATCTCAATGACTATATTGCTACCTCTGAGGGAGGACTGGGCCAGGAATTACTGTTTAAAAGAGGAAGAAGAGTAACCTAGAAGTAGATGTTGCAATAAGGCTCTATCTTGGATGTGTTATCAAAAGGTGTAACTCAACAGGGTTGGGGAGTAAGCCCAGGACGAGTGGCCACTGCTTCCCCTGTTGCAAGCTAGTCCAGGAGTAGTAGGGTTACAACCAAAGCTCTTTTAGAGTGAGAGAGAGTCCTTTATTTAGTGGTTCTCATGAAAACCCAGTTCCTCAATAGGGAGACACACCAAATGCAGAAGCAAAGCAAGATTTATACTGTTGGTTCATTCTTTACTCCTCCCTTCAAGGTTTAGATTGGTAGGATTTACAATATGAATTAATTACAATTGGTCAGACTTACAATCCTCTTTATTTACCCATTTCATATGTCAAAAGACCTGAGCCCTGTCATTGACCCTAGCCAGTTTCATCCAGTTTAAGCCTGTGTCCCTTTGCCAGGAACTTTGTTGTTTAGCCAGTTCCTTGACCCATCTGGTGATTGGTTGGAGATCTCTTAACAAGATACTTCACCACTTCCTTCATCCTGTTTTGACAATATCTGTGGAAATCTAACTTCTCACACTCCTCACAAGTGGGACAAATAGAATAAACCTCAGAGTGTAGGAGGAGAGTTATTGGGCAATAGTGGCTAAAGTTCAGTCCGACAACCCCGAGGTACCACTTCACCCCTCTCAGATTGGCTAAGATGACAGAAAAAGATAAAGATAAATGTTGGAGGAGATGTGGGAAAACTGGGACACTAAAGTATTGTTGGTAGAGTTGTGAACTTATCCAACCATTCTGGAGAGCAATTTGGAACTATGCTCAAAGGGCTATCAAACTATGCTACTACTGAGTCTGTATCTGAAGGAAATCATAAAGGAGAGAAAAGGACTCACATGTGCAAAAATGTTTGTGGTAGTTCTTTTGGTAGTGGCCAGAAATTGGAAACTGAGTGGCTGTCCATTAGTTGGAGAATGGATGAATAAATAATGGTCCATGAAAATGGAATATTATTGTTCTGTAAGAAATAATAAGCAGTCAACGCATTCTCCAGTTGATAAATGGTCAAAGGATATGAACAGACAATTCTCAGATGATGAAATTAAAACTTTTTAATCATATGAAAAGGTGGCTCTAAAGCATTATTGATCAGAGAAATGCAAATTAAGACAACTCTGAGACACTACTATGTACCTCTCAGATTGGCTAGAATGACAGGGAAAGATAATGCAGAATGTTGGAGGGGATGTGGGAAAACTGGGACACTAAAGTATTGTTGGTAGAGTTGTGAACTTATCCAACCATTCTGGAGAGCAATTTGGAACTATGCTCAAAAAGTTATCAAGTTGTGCATCCCTTTTGATCCAGCAGTGGGTTTATATCCCAAAGAAATACTAAAGAAGGGAAAGGGACCTGTATGTGCAAGAATGTTTGTGGCAACTCTTTTGGTAGTGGCCAGAAATTGGAAACTGAGTGGCTGTCCATTAGTTGGAGAATGGCTGAATAAATTAATGTATATGAATGTTATGGAATATTATTGTTTTATAAGAAAAGATCAAGAGGATGAGTTCAGGGAGGCCTAAAGAGACTTATATGAACTGATGCTGAGTGAAATGAACAGAACCAGGAGATAACATTGTACATGTCAACAACATTATAAGATGATCAATTCTGATGGACGTGGCTCTCTTCAACAATGAGATGATTCAGACAATTTCCTGTTAGATTCTTACTAAGTGCTAAGTTGGTACTTAACAATTCTCTAGCTCAGAATTCACACCTTTTGTTCAAATCTTTAAGGGAGTCTACATCTTTGAAGGAATACTGTAAAGAAGCAAGTTCATTGGTTGAAGAAGTTCCCATAAGCCCATTCTCTGGGAGGATAAAAAGAGGCAACATTGAGTCTGGGAACAGTCTAGATTGGGATAAGAACAAGACTTCCTGGGAGAACTTCAGGGAAGCTCGAGGAGATTCAGAGCCAGGATTCAAAAAGAAGAGGATTCGAGATTCTACCTTTGCTCTGGCTGGAGGCTCCAGAAGCCTCCCAAGAAACCTACTCACAGAGGATAAGATTTTACAGAAAAGAAACCTCCCAGAGAGGGATTACAATTAAGAGACATCAAAACTTTACATTTTGGCCCCCCAACGTGGGGCAAGGACTTATTCTGAGCCCTTCAGAGTGAGCTAGCCCGGACCTTAACAATTTCCAACGATCTTGTGATGAAGAGAGCCATCTACACCCAGAGAGAGGACTGTGGGAACTAAATGTGGATCACAACATAACATTCTCACTCTCTCTGTTGTTGTTTGCTTGCATTTTGTTTTCTTTCTCAGTTTTTCTTTTCCTTCTTGATCCAATTTTTCTTGTGCAGCAAGATAATTGTATAAATAAGTATACATATATTGGATTTAACATATATTTTAACATATTTAAACTGTATTGGATTACCTGCCATCTAGGGGATGGAGTGGAGAAAAGAGGGGAAAATTTGGAACAGAAAGTTTTGCAAGGGTCAATGTTGAAAACTTACCCATGAATATGTTTTGTCAATAAAAAGCTTTAATAAAATGTTTTTTTTTTAGAAACTAAAGTTGTACAAAGCCAAAGAAGAAGAAAAGAAAGGACAAAGAGGACAATTTAAGAAAAGCCTGGAAAGACTTACACGAACTGATGCTAAGTGAAGCAAACAGAACCAGGAGATCATTGTATGTAACAGCAACAAGGTCATGTGATGATCGGTTTTGGTGGACGTGGCTCTTTTCTTTCTTTCTTTCTTTTTTTAAATTATAGCTTTTTATTTACAAGATATATACATGGGTAATTTTCCAGCAATGAAAATTGCCAAGCCTTTTGTTCCAACTTTTCCCCCTCCTTCCCCATCCCTTCCCTCAGATGGCAGGCAGATCAATACATGTTAAATATGTTAAAGTATAAGTTAAATACAATATATGTATACATGTCCATATAGTTATTTTGCTGTACAAAAAGAATCGGACTTTGAAATAGTGTACAATTAGCCTGTGAAGAAAATCAGAAATGCAGGTAGACAAAAATAGGGGTATTGGGAATTCTATGTAGTGGTTCATAGTCATCTCCCAGAGTTCTTTCACTGGGTGTGGCTGGTTCAGTTCATTACTGCTCTATAGGAACTGATTTGGTTCATCTCATAGTTGAAGATGGCCATGTCCATCAGAATTGACCATCATATAGTATTGTTGTTGAAGTATATAATGATCTCCTGGTCTTCCTCATTTCACTCAGCATTAGTTCATGTAAAGTCTCTCCAGGCCTCTCTGAAATCCTCCTGCTGGTCATTTCTTACAGAACAATAATATTCCATAATATTCATATACCACAATTTATTCAGCCATTCTCCAAATGATGGGCACACACTCAGTTTCCAGTTTCTGACCACTACGAAAAGGGCTGCCACAAACATTCTTGCACATACAGGTCCCTTTCCCTTCTTTAAAATCTCTTTGGGATATAAACCCAGTAGCAGCAATGCTGAGTCAAAGGGTGTGCACAGTTTTATAACTTTTTGGGCATAATTCCAAACTGCTCTCCAGAATGGCTGGATTCTTTCACAACTCCACCAACAATGTATCAGTGTCCCAATTTTCCCACATCCCCTCCAACATTCATCATTATCTTTCCCTGTCATTCTAGCCAATCTGATAGGTGTGTAATGGTATCTCAGAGTTGTCTTAATTTGCATTTCTCTGATTAATAATAACTTGGAGCATATTTTCATATGGCTAGAAAGACGTGGCTCTTTTCAACAATGAGGTGATTTAAAGCAATTTCAATAGACTTGTGATGGAGAGAGCCATCTGCATCCAGAGAGATATTATGGGTACTGAATGGAGATCACAACATAGTATTTTCACCTTTTGTTATTGTTATCATTTATTTGCTCATTTTTTCCCTTTTGATTTGATTTTTCTTGCATGCCTAACTAATAAAAAAACATATTTAGAAGAGTTGTACTTATTTAATCTATCTAGGATTGCTTTCTATCTGGGGGAAGGAGTTGGGGGAAGGTAGGGAGAAAAATTTGGAACACAAAGTTTTGCAAAGATGAATGATGAAAACTATCTTTGCGTGTATTTGAAAAATATATATAAACGTTCAGTCTGGAAAAAGCAATGAGAATCAATGAGTGTGCTTCCTTTTCCTCCTCCTCTTCCTACTTCCTCCTCTTTTTTCCTTCTTCCTCCTCTTTTTTCTTCCTCCTTTTCCTTCTTTTCTTCTTCTTTTTCCTTCCTCTTTTTCTTCCTCCTCTTCTTTTTCCTCTCCTCCTTTCCTTCCTCCTCTTCCTTCTCCTCCTCTTTCTCCTGTTTCTCCTCCTCCACCTGGTGGATAGAGGTAGAGAAACCCAGTATTGGATATCAAAGCTGGGAATATAATGTCTTCTGGAAAGA
>NC_133619.1:609177960-609180460 GCF_048593235.1 Sminthopsis crassicaudata | reverse complement strand
AAGACACTAGACTGCTTTGTCATTTCCTTCTCCAGCCTCATTTTACAGATGAGGAAACTGAGGGAAACAGGGTGAAGTGATTGGCCCAGGGTCACACCGTAAGTGTCTGAGGTCAGAGTTGAACTCAGGAAAAGGAGTCTTCCTGACTCCAGGCCCAGTGCTCTATGTACTATGGTGCCCACCCAGGTACTGTGCATCTCTAGGATGTTACACACCGTTCTTCTAGCAAAACTTAGATGGCTGTTTGGCCATTTCCTTGAATCTCCTGTTGGACACTTTTGAATATTGAGTCCCTGAGATGTTATAGAAAAGACCTTCATTGAAATATCAGCTCTTCTATTAACAAGTTGTGGGTCCCAATAAATTTTAGATAGAAACCCCCGTCTTCATCCATAAAAATAACCATGGAGATTGAATATAAATCGACAAATGCTATGTTCACTTCTTTTTTCTGTTTTTTTTTCCCCTCTACCTTGGTTTTTCTCTTTTGTTCTGATTTTTGTCTCCCAACATGATTCATAAAGAAATGTGTATCAAAAAATAAAATTTTAAAAAGTTAAAAAAACAAAACAAAACAAAACAAATTGTGAGATCTAGAATAATCCCTCTGACCTCACTGAAATCTCATTTTGCTTGTTTTCTGGATTGGAGTTTTTTTTGTTCCAGATGTCTAATTGCATGGGAAATTCCTTGTGAGGAAACACCTCCATGGACAACAGGTTGGCAGATCCTCTGGAGCATTAGAGCTTTAGTAACTTGGACTAGGATCATGCAATTAGAATATATCAATTTTTCTAGAGCCCCTAGGGAATACAGTGGATAAATGCTGGGCCAAGAGTCAGAAAGATATAAATTCAAATCCAGCCTCTAGACACCAGCTGTTTGACTCTGGGTTAGTCACTTCACCTCTTCTGCCTCAGTTTTCTCGTATGTAAAAATAGCTGGAGAAGGAAAAGGCAAATCATTCTAAAATCTCTGCCAAGAAAACCCCAAATGGGACCTTCATGGTCCCCATGGGACATGACTGAAATGAACAATAAGGTTGAACAAGGTGAGATTTTAGTTGGAACCTGAAGGAAGCCAGAAGACAGGTAAGGACAGAGAAAATTCCAGGCAAGGTGTAGTCAGAGAAAATACCTTGAGCTGGGGAAGCCCTTAAGTCAAGAGGAACTGAGTTCAAATTTGGCCTCAGACACTTAACATTTCCTAAGTGTGTGATCCTGGGCAAGTCACTTAACCCCAATTGCCTCAGAAAAAAAAGGAAGGAATGAAGGAAAGAAGGAAGGAAGGAAGAAAGAAAGAAAGGAAGGAAGGAAGGAAGGAAGGAAGAAAGAAAGAAAGAAAGAAAGAAAGAAAGAAAGAAAGAAAGAAAGAAAGAAAGAAAGAAAGAAAGAAAGAAAGAAAGAAAGAAAGAAAGAAAGAAAGAAAGAAAGAAAGAAAGAAAGAAAGAAAGAAAGAAAGAAAGAAAGAAAGAAAGAAGAAGGAAAGAAGGAAGGAAGGAAGGAAGGAAAGAAAGGAAGGAAGGAAAGGAAGGAAGGAAGGAAAGGAAGGAAGGAAGGAAAGAAGAAAAAAGAAAGAAAGAAAGAAAAAAGAAAGAAAGAAGAAAGAAAGAAAGAAAGAAAAAAGAAAGAAAGAGAAGAAAGAAAGAAAAGAGAAAGATAAAGAAAAAAGAAAGAAAGAAAAAAAAGAAAAGAAAAGAGGATAAGGATTGCCATTGAATTACAGCTTTGTTACTAGCAGTTTGGGTTGAAGGATGAGCCATACTCTGCAGATTCGAAGAGAGAAGGACAGTGGAAAGAACAATTGTAGCCTTTTCCTTGCTTTTAGGCAGAAAGGGGAGGAGAGATGAGGGGGATCCACACTGGCGACCAAGGACCAGATGAAAGAATTGGGAAGATGGCAGAGACATGGCCACGTTTACAGAGAGGAGGGAAATTACGGAGATGGGGAGAGATTCAAATGCAGTGAGAGGATGATGGAAGAGGGCCATCTGCTGGAGAAGCCGGGATGAAATGGGACCATTTGTGCCTGTGAAGGGTTGGCTTTGACAAGGAGAAGGGGCTCCTCTTTGAGACGGGAGTGAAGGAAACAATGGCAGAAGAATGATCTGGAAGATGTGAGATGAGAAAGAAGGGAGAAGAGAGATTTCTGAGCAAATGGCCTCAATTTTTTTCAGTGGAATTTGAGACAAAAGTTCTCAGCTAAGAAGGGAAGCAGGAAAGTACTATGGGAGGTTGGAGGAGGAATGAAAAGGCTTAGAAATGAGAGGGTGGGAAGCTGCTCTAGATGTATAGCCCTGATCCTCCTTCATTATATCATGCTGCCTTTCTTTTCCCTCATCTGTAAAATGGCCATATGAATATTTGTGTTCCTACCTTCTAGAATTACTGTACTTTGTAAACTATATTGGACTATAGAAGAGCGAACTGTGATTTTCTTTCGTTTGCATCTCTTCCCCTCCTATTGTCTCCTTCTCAATCCATCCCCAGCCCTTGTCGTG
>NC_133619.1:609157960-609172960 GCF_048593235.1 Sminthopsis crassicaudata | reverse complement strand
CAGAAGGTAAAAATAACCTGGGAAGAAAAACAAAAATGCAAACAGTTTACACTCATTTCCCAGTGTCCCTTTTCTGGGTGTAGCTGATTCTGTCCATCATTGATCAACTGGAACGGAATTAGATCTTCTCTATGTTGAAGATTTCCACTTCCATCAGAATACATCCTCATACAGTAGGGTTGTTGAAGTGTATAGTGATCTCCTGGTCCTGCTCATTTCACTCAGCATCAGTTGATGTAAGTCTCTCCAAGCTTCTCTGTATTCATCCTGCATCATTTCCTAAAGAACAATAATATTCCATAACATTCATATACCATAATTTACCCAACCATTCTCCAATTGATGGACATCCATGTAGTTTCCAGTTTCTAGCCACTACAAAAAGGGCTGCCACAAACATTCTTTTTTTTTATTTAAAAAAATTTTTTTATTCATTTTTCCAAATTATCCCCTCCCTCCCTCCACTCCCTCCCCCCGATAACAGGCAATCCCATACATTTTACATGTGTTACAGTATAACCTAGATACAATATATGTGTGTAAATCCGATTTTCTTGTTGCACATTAATTATTAGCTTCCAAAGGTATAAGTAACCTGGGTAGACAGACAGTAGTGCTAACAATTTACATTCACTTCCCAGTGTTTCTTCTCTGGGTGTAGTTATTTCTGTCCATCACTGATCAACTGGAAGTGAGTTGGATCTTCTTTATGTTGAAGATTTCCACTTCCATCAGAATACATCCTCGTACAGTATCGTTGTTGAAGTGTATAGTGATCTTCTGGTTCTGCTCATTTCACTCAGCATCAGTTCATGTAAGTCTCTCCAAGCCTCTCTGTATTCCTCCTGCTGGTCATTTCTTACAGAGCAATAATATTTCATAACATTCATATACCATAATTTACCCAACCATTCTCCAATTGATGGACATCCATTCAACTTCCAGTTTCTAGCTACAACAAAAAGAGCTGCCACAAACATTTTGGCACATACAGGTCCCTTTCCGCTCTTTAGTATTTCTTTGGGATATAATCCCAATAACAGCAATGCTGGGTCAAAGGGTATGCACAGTTTGACAACTTTTTGGGCAGAGTTCCAAATTGCTCTCCAGAATGGCTGGATTCTTTCACAACTCCACCAACAATGCATCAGTGTCCCAGTTTTCCCACATCCCCTCCAACATTCATCATTCTTTGTTCCTGGCATCTTAGCCAATCTGACAGGTGTGTAGTGGTATCTCAGAGTTGTCTTAATTTGCATTTCTCTGATCAGTAGTGATTTGGAACACTCTTTCATATGAGTGGAAATAAGTTTCAATTTCATCATCTGAGAATTGTCTGTTCATATCCCTTGACCATTTATCAATTGGAGAATGGTTTGGTTTCCTATAAATCAGGGTCAGTTCTCTATATATTTTGGAAATGAGACCTTTGTCAGAACCTTTACTTTTAAAAATATTTTCCCAATTTGTAGCTTCCCTTCTAATCTTGTTTGCATTAGTATTGTTTGTACAGAAACTTTTTAGTTTGATGTAATCAAAATCTTCTATTTTGTGATCAATAATGATCTCTAGTTCTCCTCTGGTCATAAATTCCTTCCTCCTCCACAGGTCTGAGAGGTAGACTATTCTCTGTTCCTCTAATCTATTTATGATCTCATTCTTTATGCCTAAATCATGGACCCATTTTGATCTTATCTTGGTATATGGTGTTAAGTGTGGGTCCATATCTAATTTCTGCCATACTAATTTCCAGTTTTCCCAACAGTTTCTTCCGAATAATGAATTTTTGTCCCTAATGTTGGTATCTTTGGGTTTGTCAAAGATTAGATTGCTATAGATGTACCCTTTTTTGTCCTTTGTATCTAATCTGTTCCACTGATCTACCGGTCTATTTCTTAGCCAATACCAAATGGTTTTGGTGACTGCTGCTATATAATATAGCTTTAGATCAGGTACACTTAGACCACCTTCCTCTGACTTTTTTTTTCATTAGTTCCCTTGCAATTCTCGACCTTTTATTCTTCCATATGAATTTTGTTGTTATTTTTTCTAGGTCATTAAAATAGTTTCTTGGGAGTCTGATTGGTATAGCACTAAATAAATAGATTAGTTTGGGGAGTATTGTCATCTTTATTATATTCGCTCGGCCTATCCAAGAGCACTGAATGTCTTTCCAATTATTTAAATCTGACTTTATTTTTGTGCCACAAACATTCTTGCAAATACAGGTCCCTTTCCCTTCTTTAGTATTTCTTTAGGCTATAATCCCAGTAGTAGCACTGCTGGATCAAAAGGTGTGCACAGTTTGATAACTTTTTGGGCATAATTCCAGATTGCTCTCCAGAATGGTTGGATTCTTTCACAACTCCACCAACAATGTATCAGTATCCCAGTTTTCCCACATCCCCTCCAACATTCATCATTATTTGTTCCTGGCATCTTAGCCACTCTGACAGGTGTGTAGTGGTATCTCAGAGTTGTCTTAATTTGCATTTCTCTGATCAATAGTGATTTGGAACACTCTTTCATATGCGTGGAAATAGTTTTAATTTCATCATCTGAGAATTGTCTGTTCATATCCTTTGACCATTTATCAATTGGAGAATGGCTTGATTTCTTATAAATTAGAGTCAGTTCTCTATATATTTTAGAAATGAGGCCTTTATCAGAATCTTTAAGTGTAAAAATGTTTTTCCAGTTTGTTACTTCCCTTCTAATCTTGTTTGCATTAGTTTTGTTTGTACAAAGGTTTTTTAACTTGATATAATCAAAATTTTCTATTTTGTGATTAATAATGATCTCTGGTTCTCCTTTGATCAGGAGGCAGTGATTCTAATGATGATTGGCGATAATGTCAATGATGGTGATGATGGTGCTGGCAATGATAATAAGAAATGCATTTAAAAACATGTTAAAATTTGCAAAGCCCTTTACAAATGGCTCATCAGTCCCACGACAACTTATATCATAGACACGACTAGAATATGCAGAAATGTGAGAGATATTGTCTGTTACTTACTGTGTGCCAAGCACTGTGCTGAGTTCTGTGGCTACAAATAAAAAAAAAAAAAAAGAAAATACAGTCTTGCCCTCAAAGAGCTTACAGTCTAATAGGGGAAAGCAATATACAAAAGGGGGATGGGGGCAGCTGGGTGATGCAGTGGATAGTCAGGAGGACCTGAGTTCAAATGTGGTCTCTGGCACTGAACACTTTCAGCTGTGTGGACCGTGGGCAAGTCACTTAACCCCAGTTGTCTCAGCAAAAAAAAAAAAAAAATTTAAATGACTTACTCACGGTCACATAGCTAATGAATGTATGAGTCAAGATTCACAGCCAGGTCTTCTTGACTCTAATCTACTACACTCCTCTATCTCTCTCTGGGATGGTGAGGGTTATTGTGTTGTTATGGTGGTGATACTGAGGATTATGGTGATAATTATGTCTGCAAAATGGTGGTGGGGATCATGATTTTCTGGGGATGATTGTAACGACAACCGTTTAGTAAAGGTGAAGAAAGGGTAGTGTTGTTCCCAAGGACTGGCACAACAGTGTGGCGCTCAGTGAGGATGGCAATGGCGGCAGTGTGGTTTGTAGGGAAGTTGGATGCTATAGATTCATTTCCAAGATCTCTAAGGAACTGACACAAATTCATAAGAATATGAGCCATTCTCCAACTAATATGTAGTCAAAGGCTACGAACAGGCAGTTTTCAAAGGAGGAAGTCCGAGAAGGATCCTTATATACCCAAATGTTCATAACAGTTTTTTTTATTACAGGAAAGAGCTAGAAACTGAAGGAGTACTCCTCAACTGGGGGAAGGGCTGAACAAACTCTTGCATCTGATCATGATAGAATGTTATCATGCTGTATAAGAAATTACAAGAGGGACAGTTTGAGAGAAATCAGGTTTAAGGGTAGGGTTCAAGCCATCCCACTCATTTAGCCAGAATACCTTAATTAGATGAGTACACGTCTTAATCAATCACAGTCCTTAGACCAAGCACTAAAAGGCTTTTGAACTGGAATCATGTCCAGATGATCTGAGAAAACTTGGTCATTAGTCCAAGGAGCCTCTATAAATTAAACTAAAAAGCAAATTGAGAAGGGATTTATCCCAGAAATTGGAGCAAGTGTAAGTTTCAGGTATGTTCTATAAGAAGAAACTGCCTAGGAAAGGAAGAGAAGTTTTGGTTTCAGCTTTCATCAGGTTTCCTTCTCCCCACCCCTTTTGGTTGAAGGAAAACTTGGCAAGCTTGAATGGGCCTGGGAGGTTCTGACCTTCCCATTTTCCTGCTGATGTGCAAGCAGCACTTCCTGATCAGCTGTCTGTCTAAGGAACTAAGGACATACAGACACAGATTTACCTTATTTAAAGGAAACTTCTTGAGCCCTCTCTAATACATATATATATATATATATATATACATTATATATATATATATATATATGACAACCCTTTACTATAGGTGCTTTCTAAGCTTGAGCGCACTCTCCCCTGGACCGAAAAGAGTTTATTACAGATTGTTTGAGGAGCTGTTTTATATTGACTATTCTTGATGTTCCCACTTTAGTAAATATCAAGTTATCTAAAAGTTATCTAAGAATGGCTGAATATAAGATTCTGAGCTGATCATCGTGGGGACAGGCACAGGAAAGCATACTAATGGGGGGCTTGAACCAGTGACTTTAGTAAATTACATTTGACCCTTCACAAGTAAGCTCAGAATCCTGAAGGGGACATAGAGGCAAATTTTGGGAGCTTGTCTCACCAGGAGGGGCGGAAGCTGGGACAGGATTCTCAGAGATGAACTAGAAAACTTATATAAATTGATGCAAAATGAAGCGAACAGGAGAAATAGAAGGATAATTTCTATGCTGACAACAATATTGTAAAGATCAATAATTTTTAAAAATTTAAGAAAAACGATCAATTTGACAACAAATTCCAGAGAACTCTTGATGAAGTGTGCTAGCCATCTTTTGACAGAGATGTGAGGAACTCAAGATACAGAATGAGACTATGCATATTTATCATAAAAGTTTTTGATTTTGTCAATATCGGGTGGGAAGGTGAAAAGGAAAGAAAATAAGTTCTTATTAATTGGAAAAATAAAATAAAAGTAACTGAATTTAGAAGATTTATGCGTAAATCTCAGCTCTTCTATTTATCACCCACATAACCTTGGACAATCTACCTTACCTCCCTGGCTCTCAGGAGTCTCCTTCCATTGGTACAAGGAGATTGAAGTGTTTAATCTCTAAATTTCATTCCAGTTCTTCACTCCATGTGCTGAGAATGACAATGTGACAGCAGTGAGAGTATACAATCTCAGAGAGGAGTACCCCAGCTTTTAATCACTACTTTCATGGGATCATGGAATCTCAGAGTTGGAAGGACTTCAGTGGCCAGCTAAGTTCCATCTCTACTCCCAAAACAATCTTTACTGTAACATACCTGACAAGTAGTCATTTAGCTTTAGCTTGGAAACCTTCATTGGGAAGGAATCCATGACCTCTCAAGTTAGCCATTTCACTTTTGATTAAGTCTAACCATTCAAAAAATTTTTCCTGACTTCAAATCTAGGTTTGCTCTTTTTTTCTGTAACTGCGATATATTCCAAGAACAAGGCTATTTCCTCTTTTCCCACATGATAGCTATCATGCTCCACTCTAATTTTTCTCTCTCCAACCTAAACATCTCCAGTCCCTTTGATTCATACGACTCAAGGTTCCTTACCATTTTGTTTGCCTTCTAGCTTATCAATGCCCAGATACTGTGTGATGTCCAGAACTGAACCCAGAACTTCAGATATGGTTTGACCAGGGTAACAATCACTTCCTTTCTCCTAGGAGCTACACTTTTCTTGACACAGCCCCAAGATTTGTGTTAACAATCTCAGTAATCAACAACAGGATGAGGAGGGTCACTCAGATTTTGAATGATAAGCTGGAAGATGATCTAGTTAGGGCCCCTCGTTTTGCAAGAAGGAGGATGAGACCCAGACCAGGGAAATAATTTATTTGTTCCAGAAGAAGTAGGTAGCAGAGTTGACTCTGGACTGCACCACATCCCCAGGTTCCAACTGGCAGGAGTCAGCCTCGAACATTCCACCCCGTACTATCCGACAGCAAAACTCCCTGCAGGCTTGCTTGGCCTCCCTATCTCCAAGGTGGGGTTGAGAGTGCTGCCTCTAATGGGATTTTTCACAATCCCTTTAGCATCTCACATGTCATCAACTTTGTTCCCTCCTCTCTCAAATTAGCCTTCCTTGGAGGGACGGTGGATTCCTTTCTGAAATACAGGCTTGCTGGTTCCAGGATCCCAACCATTGTCCAGGAAAGGATGGAGGCTGGAGGAGGAACGCTGAGCTTTGGAGTGTCAGTGTGCCCCGTCTATCTGGCTGAATGAGAAACTGCTGCCAGAGAAAAAGGATGATCCTTTTGTAGTATTTTTGGGCCAAGACATTGGACGTATTGACTTTGGCATTTGGTCATTGACTCTTTGGGCTAATGAGGTACTGAAACGGAAAAGAATGCTTTTCTCAGTCCGGTTCCCTGTATGGAAACAGGATATGCCAAGGGCTGGACTTGGTTTTTTCATTCATTCATTCATTAGACATATAGAATCCCAGAATGTCAGCTTCAGAAACTACTCGATCCAATTGAATAAGGCTTTTCTCTATAACTTTGCTCAGAGACCTTATCCCGTTCATCCATTCGTGGGTCCATGGGATTTACAGCTGAAAGACTGTCCCCTTTCATTGGAAGTCACCTGATCCTGAAGCCCTGAGTTTACAGAGGATGAAGCCGAGATCCAGAGTCAAAATCACATGGGGATCATTCATTCATTTATTCATTCATGCCTTCAAAACCCGAGTCTGAATCTTGTTTCTGTCACTATCTCTGTGTTTTGCTCAAGTCAGTCTTGAATTCCAGCTTCCTCATCTGTAAAACAAAGGGGCTGGACTCAGCTCCTAGTCTGACTCTTAGCTCCCTCTGGAATACCTTTCTATTGCCACTCCACCCTCCTCCTGTTTGTGAGTTTCTCCCAAGCTTCCATTGAGGGAGGGACTCAACTCAATCACTCTTCCTTTTTTTTTTTTTTTCTTTTTTATAATAATAGCTTTTTATTTTTCAAAATAAATGCAAAGATAGGCTTCGACATTCTCCCTTATGAAATCTTGTTTTCTGTATTTTTTTCTCCCCTCCCTTTCTCCTCCCCTAAACAGACTTGCTTTTTGTTTTCTTTCTCATTTTTTCCTTTTTGATCTGATTTTTCCTGTGCAGTATGATAATTGTAGAAATACATATAGAGAATTTTTTCCTATATGTTTCTATGTTTAACATATAAATTGAATAACTTGCCATTTAGGGAGGGAAGGGAGAGAGAGAAAATTTTGGAACACAAAGTTTTGTAAGGGTGAATACTGAAAATTATCTATGAATGTGTTTTGAAAATAAAAAGCTTTAATAATAAAACAATAATGTAAGTTTCTTGAGGGCAAAGGTGTCTTTTTGCTTGTATTTCTATCCACAGGACTCAGCACAGTGCCAGGCACACAGTAAGTGCTTAATAAATGCTTGTTGCCTCATTCTGCCTTGGTTCCATGAGTCTATGATCAATCTTTCATAGCATCACAAAGAGATAGAAGGAACTCTGACCCTTTCATTTTAGACACGAAAAAACTTCAGAGAGCCAATGACTTGCCTATCATCATATACATATAGTAAGTAACAGCGCCAAGATTCAAACAATGTGTTTCCACTCATTCACTGTGGCCACTAAATATTTATGAACTACTGTTCCATGAACTAAGTACTGAGAGGTTCAAAATGTGGACAGACAAGATCCCTGCCCTCAGGAAGTTTGCAGTCTTGTACCAGGGGAATCTACTCTGGCAATGAACAAAGATAAATACGAGGAGGGAAAGGGAAAGCATCCATTTCTGGTGTTTGGCTGGGAGCATTTCTATGAGGAATGAGAACAGAAGCCCTAAATAAAGGTTAGAATAGGTAATGGCCCAGAGGGAACGAGTAAAGGGTGTCTGAGAAGGCCCTCGCCTCAGGTCAAAGCTGTCCCCCCAAACTGCCAAAGAGCCTGAAAATGCAGTGTAATTTCTTAGTTAAACACTGTGTTCTTTGACCTGCCCTTTAAAAATGTTAAATTTAAACCCATTCGGGAAAGAGAAGACTTTAAGTCAGAGCTACAGTAGTGCACTCCACGTTTCCAGGAGGACTCTTGTCTCTATCGAGAAGTGCTAAGAAGTCAGATGGCCGACTATGGCCTTTCTGGATGTGGTTAAGACCCTCCTAACATGGCTTCTCACTTCCATTGTCTGCCCCTCCTACACACGGGGCCAGATGAATTTTCCTTGGGTATTATTCCAAAATGTCATTCCTTTGCTCAAGCATCATCAGTGGCTCCTTCCTTCCCAAGGAGTAAAGAATAAACTCCTTTTTCCAGCATTCCATTCTCCCCATGACTTACTCTACTTGCTCAAACTCAACTGTATAATTCTATGGTGGTAAACACACCCTGTATTTTCCCACCTCTGTACCTTTGCTCTTATTCTATCCCTCCCTTCTTGCATTCTTATCCATTTAAAGTTCAAGGAAAATGCCATCCCTTCCAGGAAGATTGGGAGGATAGGGGCCTTCCCACTCAGCTCTCACAAAGAACTCCATCTCTAAAGTACAAAATATGGTGTGTCATAGTTATTTGTATTTCTGTATCATCCCGTTGGGAGTACCATGAGCATGGGGAAATCATATCTTCATGAGTATCATGTGGACAGTGAGAGCTTAATAAATGCTGGTTGCGTTTATTGTGGATGGGCTGGCGTGGAGCATGGAGGAGGAATTTGACCCACTGGGAGGTTGACAGCTGTTTTCCCTCATCCCAAGGGGAGAAGACAGATTCCTGTAGCTGAAATAACATGCAAACCATCCCATTAAGTGGAGGTGGAAAGGGGAAATATTGGGGAAGGCCACCGGATCTGGAGGTGAATTCATAAGGGAATTGTCCAGAATGCCAGAGATGGGGCAGAAGGACTTATGGGCAACTATGACTGAAGTCAAGAGGAGAAGGTTTTTATTGGAAATCCAGATTAAATGATCTAGTACCTGTTTTCTAGGGAAGACTATGGGGGCCTGAGGCCTCTGAGAGATCTAATGGCACACTTTTTCTTTCTCTAAAATAGGGGTTCTGAGGAACTTGGGTCGGCAACCTGGATAAAGAAAAGCTATTTTTGCTAACCTGGAACTGCTTCCATTTTTAACAGACATGATCTGAGAAATGGTCCCTGTTTCACCAGACTGCCAGAGGGCTCGTGACACTCGTGACACACAAAAGGGGTTTTAAGGGATTCTTCTGAAAAGTAGAACTAAGTAGTCTCTCAGCCAGGTGTCAGGAATAAGGGCACAAACAGGGAAAGAGGAGAGCCTTCTTTCTATTATACAGTGCTGCCTTTCCAAGTCACATTAATGGGTATGTGGAGGCACCCTAACTATGGGTCATCCCCGTGTACTCATTTCCACCCGTTTCCCAGTTGGAATGGGATGAGGATGAGGAAGTCACTCCAGCTTCCAAACTAATTCCCTTCCCACTGGCCATGGCAGTGGCCACGGAGGTTCCATGTGGGCAGGGGCTGGACAGCTGAGGCCTTCTAACTCCCGGCTCCCATGATTCTGAGAAATGCCTCCTGGGGGGTTGACAAAGCCCTTCTGCTGCTCAGCCTTCCCCTCGGTAGTTACACTGCAGACAACCACAAAAGCTTGGTGCAGACTGTACAGTCCTGACCCCGGGCAGCCGGCCGTTTTGATTTATCTCCCCAGAGAGAAGAACAACAAGAGAAGGTCTTTATCGTCTGTGGCCATCTCTGGTGTTTGCATAGCACAAGTTCTCCCTTAGCTAAGAAAACATGTTTTCAAAATTAGATTTCCCTGGAAACACACACAGGTTCACGGAGGAAGGAAACGCTTCCAGATCTACGAAGCCCAGATACTCAGGCGGCATGACACCGTTTTTAGGGCACGATCTACTCCTTCTAGGGTCCCATTGATGCGGGTGATAGTGGTGGTGGTCCCCTCCCCGGGGCCAAATCCCAGGCCAGCACTGCAGGTCCCCTACTTCCAAACTGACGGTCATTCTAGCCCCAGTGGGAATCTGGGGCATAGAAAGGGAGAGCGGCCCCCTGAGGGTCACACAGTATTGGTGGACAGACCTCTGGCTCCAAAAATCTCCTAGTGACTTTTCACTGACCACAGGAAAAATTCACAGATTTAGGAACTGGGAGGGACATTGGATCATAGAATTTAAGGTCAGGAAAGGACTTTAGAACTGGAAGCTTCCTTAGAGTCATCTAATTCAACTGTCTAATTCTACAGATGAGAAATTGAGCCCCAGAAAGAATGTGACTTCTACAGGGTCACAAAGCTAATCACACGGGTATTAGGTGGCAGAGCCTAAATTTAAATATACTTCTTCTACTATACCAAAATAGGCACTTAGAGGTGCAGGGAACTTTAAAAGATGGACTGTTAGACTTAAAAGGGGCCTTAGAACCCAGGAGGTCAGAGCTGGGAGGACCCTTAGAACCCAGGAGGTCAGAGCTGGGAGGGCCCTTAGAACCCAGGAGGTCAGAGCTGGGAGGGCCCTTAGAACCCAGGAGGTCAGAGCTGGGAGGGCCCTTAGAACCCAGGAGGTCAGAGCTGGGAGGGCCCTTAGAACCCGGGAGGTCAGAGCAGGGAGGGGGCTTAAAGCACTGAATGTCAGAACTGGGAGGGCCCTTAGAACCCAGGAGGTCAGAACTGGGAGGGCCCTTAGAACCCGAGAGGTCAGAGCTGGGAGGGACCTTAGAACCCAGGAGGTCAGAGCTGGGAGGGGCCTTAGAACCCAGGAGGTCAGAGCTGGGAGGGCCCTTAGAACCCAGGAGGTCAGAGCTGGGAGGGCCCTTAGAACACAGGAGGTCAGAGCTGGGAGGACCCTTAGAACCCAGGAGGTCAGAGCTGGGAGGATCCTTAGAACCCAGGGTGTCAGAGCTGGGAGGGCCCTTAGAACCTGGGAGGTCAGAGCTGGGAGGGCCCTTAGAACCCAGGAGGTCAGAGCTGGGAGGATCCTTAGAACCCAGGAGGTCAGAGCTGGGAGGGATCTAGAACCCGAGAGGTCAGAGCTGGGAGGGACCTTAGAACCCAGGAGGTCAGAGCTGGGAGGGGCCTTAGAACCCAGGAGGTCAGAGCTGGGAGGGCCCTTAGAACACAGGAGGTCAGAGCTGGGAGGACCCTTAGAACCCAGGAGGTCAGAGCTGGGAGGATCCTTAGAACCCAGGGTGTCAGAGCTGGGAGGGCCCTTAGAACCTGGGAGGTCAGAGCTGGGAGGGCCCTTAGAACCCAGGAGGTCAGAGTTGGGAGAACCCTTAGAACCCAGGGTATCAGAACTGGAAGGGCCCTTAGAACCCAGGAGGTCAGAGCTGGGAGGGCCCTTAGAACCCAGGAGGTCAGAGCTGGGAGGGCCCTTAGAACCCAGGATGTCAGAGCTGGGAGGGCCCTTAGAACCCAGGAGGTCAGAGCTGGGAGGGCCCTTAGAACCCAGGAGGTCAGAGCTGGGAGGGCCCTTAGAACCCAGGAGGTCAGAGCTGGGAGGTCCCTTAGAACCCAGGGTATCAGAACTGGAAGGGCCCTTAGAACCCAGGAGGTCAGAGCTGGGAGGGCCCTTAGAACCCAGGAGGTCAGAGCTGGGAGGGCCCTTAGAACCCAGGGTATCAGAACTGGAAGGGCCCTTAGAACCCAGGATGTCAGAGCTGGGAGGGCCCTTAGAACCCAGGACTTCAGAGCTGGGAGGGCCCTTAGAACCCAAGAGGTCAGAGCTGGGAGGGCCCTTAGAACCCAGGAGGTCAGAGCTGGGAGGGCCCTTAGAACCCAGGAGGTCAGAGCTGGGAGGGCCCTTAGAACTCGGGATGTCAGAGCTGGGAGGGCCCTTAGAACCCAGGATGTCAGAGCTGGGAGGGCCCTTAGAACCCAGGAGGTCAGATCTGGGAGGGGCCTTAGAATATAAGACATCAGAGCAAGACAGGCCCATAGAACATGTTAGTGTTTAGGTTATTAGCCCTGGGAGGAACGTTAAGAATATGGAATGATTGACGGTAGCATAACATAGCTGCAACGGACCTTGCAATACAGTGTCAGAATAGTAAGGGAACTTAACTCATAGAATATAAAAGTTGAAAAGAACCTCAAAACCTAGAACATTAGACCTGGAAAGGATCTTAGAACACTCACTGTGATTGGACTTAGAATCAAAAAGACTTGGATTCAAATCATAGCTTAAGGTTTTAGTAGCTGTGTTCATTGAATAAAGTACTGGACCTCGGTTTTTTCATCTGTAAAATGAGAAGTTGGATTAGATAACTTCAAGTGCTCCTTATGAGCCTTCCTGAGCCTCAGTTCCCCCTTTATTGGCCTGAAAGGACTCTAAGAGCAGCTGTGGCCGATCCCTGAATCCCTATATCCACGTAGAGGAGAAGTGAAAGACAATGGAGCAGGGCTGGAACCTGTCTGGACTCTGGGTGGACGCCTGCTCCACATTTCTGCTGAGCTCCCTCCACAGACAAAGATTGCTGGGAAGAGGAATTCACTTGGGGACATTGGTGTCCATGGGGCATTGGGAGAGCAGGTTTGTGAGCTTCCTGGTGGTTCACTGGCCTGGGGAGGGAACTAAAGGGCCTTAATTAAAAGCCCTGCCTTCTGCCCTTTGTCCTAGGCAGGGATTTGACTTTAAATAGGGTGAAAAAAGAGGGACAATCTCTTTTCTCTGGACTCACAAATCCATTCTGGTACCAAAGCTTGTGATTTTTACTTCCTAGGTCTCTCCTAGACATTCCCTCACCTTCCCCTGCCCATACAACTGATACCCTTGTCCAAGTCAAATCAAGAAGTATCAAGTGTGTCCTATGTGCCACTGTACTAACTCAATGAGCATTTATTAAGTGCCTACGATGTGCCAGGCTCAGTGCTAAGTAAAGGAGCATTTATTTATTTTCATGATAATAGTGTTTTATTTTTCAAAATACATGCAAAAATCGTTTTTAACCTTCACCCTTGTGTTTCAAATTTTCTTCCTTTCCCTCCTCCCCTAGATAGCAAGTAATCCAATATGGGTTAAATATGTGCAATTCTTTCATCGTATTTTTACATTTATCATGCTGGGCAAGAAAAATCAGACCAAAAGGGAAAAAAATGAGAAAGAAAAAAAATGACTAACAAAAAAGGTGAAAATACTATGCTTTGATTCACATTCAGTCTCCATTGTTCTCTCTCTGGATGAGAATGGCTCTTTTCCATCACAAGTCTATTGGAATTGTATTAAATCACCTCATTAATGAAAAAAAAATGCATCCATCAGAGTTGATCATCATATAATCTTGCTGTTACAGTGTACAACGATCTCCTGGTCCTGTTCATTTCACTCAGCATCAGTTGATGTAAGTCTCTCTTGGTCTTTCTGAAATCATCCTGCTGGTCATTTCTTACAGAGCAATAATATTCTATAACATTTATATACCACAATTTATTCAGCCTTTCTGCAACTGATGGACATCCACTCAGTTTCCAGTTTCTGGCCACTACAAAGAGGGCTGCCATAAACATTCTTGCATATGTCTCTTTCCCCTTTTTTATGATCTAAAAAAGCATTTATTAAGTGTCTGCTATACACCAAGCACTGTGCTAAGTGCTGGGCTAAGATCAGACTCTCATCAGAGAACTAATGAACTAATGCAATAGGCCTTGGGTTGATTTTCCTGCCTTTCCCCCCTCTTCCTTCTATCTTCTGCGCAGCTGCTGAAGGGATGTCCTTCAAGTGCCAATCTGGGCATGTCACGTTCTACTCTTTAAGCCAATGGCTTTCTCTGGGATCAGATGTATTGTAGCTCAGTCATTTTTCAGTCATGTCCAACAATTTGTGGCCCCATTTAAAGTTTTCTTGACAGAGAGACAGGAATGGTTTGCCATTTCTTTTTCCAGCTCATTTTACATTTGGGGAAACTAAGGTAAACAGGGTGAAGTGACTTGTTCGGGGTCACATAGCTAGTAGACATCTGAGGTAGGATCTGAACCTTGACTCCAGACCTGGTATCTTATCCAAGACTCTGACTGCAGAGCCCCTGACTCTAGAGCCACCCTCCCTTCCACAGAGGGAAGCTGCCTCTGCCAGACACTATTTTATTTGCTTGTTGATGCACAGAGGGGTACCCACCGGCCCATTCTGCCCCATACACAACCCTGCACAGTGCCCCCCAACACACACCTCGCAGCGTTCTTTTGTCTCCCCCTCATGCACACATTCTGATGTTCCCCCAAGTCCTGGCCGGTGCAGCTCTCTGCAGGCTCATCCTTTGGGTAAGGGAGGAGAGTCGAGTCCCCGTCCAAGATAAACACAGGAAGTCAAGATTCCATGGGTGTCAGGGAGAGGTTAGGGAGATGGCCATTGACTGCGCGCAGTGTGGGAGGAGGAGGGGGCCTCCACGAAGAGGGGAGAGCCTGGGCCTGGAGCGAGGGGAGCCGAGGTGTGGGAGGCTGGGGAGGGGGGAGATGTCTCACAGCCTCTGTCTGGGGGCCAAGTGGAAAGAGTAACTGAGAGGAGGAAGTGTAACCTCCAGTGTGGATCTCTTTGGGGAAGTGGGAGAGGGAAAAGGAAGCCAGCTAACAGAGGGGGCCTAGGCTGACACCCCAGGGCTATCTCAAATGACCAGTGCCTGACCCTGGGAAAGATGTGGTCCATTTCTGAGCCCCATTGTTACCTTCAGTAAAAATAGAAGGGCCTGGCCTAGGATTCAAGGAAGTCAGCCTGAAAGAGAAAATGTATCCCAGTGAGCCACAGATTAACTTAGAAAACCACAAATTAACATTATCTATATTGTATTGCATTTTAATTTATGTCGATAAATAGTTCCCAATTACATTTTAATATAATTTGGCATGATGGACACCTTTGGAGATAACCC
>NC_133619.1:609150460-609155460 GCF_048593235.1 Sminthopsis crassicaudata | reverse complement strand
CCTTGCAACATCGTTCCCCCTTACTCTCAATTATTTTATTAATCAACAATGAACAAGTTTATATAAACTAACTATACAGTCTCTTATTAGCTTAGTTTCCTCATATATAAAATGGGAATAACACTAGCACCTACTTTCCAGGGTTTTCATAAAGTCAAATGGAATATTTGCAAATCTTAAAGTGGTGCATAAATGCTAGTTATGATTACAGTTGTTGTCATTGTTATAAATGCCATGAGATAATATTTTTGTTATCTCATGATAACATGGGATTATGTTACAACATAACATAAGACATGAGATAACTTTTTTTTTTTTGTGGGGAGGCACTAATAATGGGGAAGAGCGCTCAGAAAGGCTTTTCCTTGTCCTTTCCCTCCCTTGAAATATTCTCTCTCATTCTCTTCTCTTCTTTACCTTTACTCCCTTCTCTTTCCTCTTCTCCTTTCCCCATCTCTACTTCCTATTTTCCTCTCCCCTCCTTCCTCTTTCTTCCTTCATCTCCTTAATAGAGGGACTACTCCCTCAAGGGGGGCACATTCCCTGTCTCTTCTCTCTGGTTGTTATGGAAATATCAAGGTCAAGGGTCAGGGATCAAAGCTCCAAATGGTTCCATTAAAGCTTTCTCCCACTCTAAACCCCAAGCTCCAGCCCTCAGGAATTGGAGGAGGGAGAAGGAGGAAGAGGAGAGGAGGAAGGAGAAATAGGAAGAGTAGGAACAGAAGGGGGACAGAATGAAGAGGAGGAGGAGGAATAGGGGAAGGAAAACAAGAAAGAGCAGGAAAAGGAATAAGATTAGGAACATGAGGAAGAGGAGGAATAGAAATTGGAAGAATAGGAATAGGAGGGGGAATAGAATGAAGAGGAGGAGAAAGGGGAGAAGGAAAATGAGGAAGAAGAGAAAGAGGAAGAAAAGGAAGAGGAGGAAGAGGCCCCAGAGCACAGACTTAGAACTGAAATGATCCTCCAAGATCATCTAATCCAACCCTGCCACTTTACAAATGGGTAGCCCATGGTCCAAGGAAGAACCATCACTTGCCCAAAGTTACACAACTACAAAGTGTTGAACCCATGTCTTAAGACTGAAAGTCCAGCTCTCTTCCTCTTCTGGACTTCTGCTTCTCTCTTCTGGACTCTGCCATTTGCTCCCAAGAGCTCTTCTCCTGGAAGATCCTGGAACTCATAGACTCCCACCTGGAGCCCTGTGGCTCCTCCCTCTGATTGGAGAGCTCCTCCCAGAACCTCCACTTAGGGAGGGTGCCCAGGCCAGCTCCTTCTTCATTTCCCTGGGGCTGCCCTCCCCTGGAGTTTTCCATCAATGGATGGAATTTCCATCCAATGATGGAAAGTACCATTCCGGTACCTTCTAATCCCCCCCCCCTCTCCTTTCCCATCCTCCCCTCAGGTTCCTTTCATGTGTGGTCTTCTCCATTAGAATATAAGCTCCTTGAGGGCAGGACTTTAGCTTTCTTTTTTGCCTGATTTGATATTCTCAATGTTTAACACCATGCCTGGCTCATAGCAAATGCTTGATAAAAATACTTGTCATTGACCCCTGTTGAATCTTCATGGAAAAAAGTTTAGTGTACAGAACCAGGGAGGTGATAATCCCACTGTTCTCCATGCTGACAGATGACATAGAGAATCGTGGGTAATTCTGAGCCCCGTATTTTGGGAAGGATATTGGCAAACGGAACATCTGGAGAGGAAGGACTAGATCGTGAGGGGATCAGTGACCAGGCCATTCAAGATCTGTTTGGAAGAATGGAGCATGACTGACTTGGAATGGTGACTTCTGGGCCATCTTTAAGGCAATCAGTTGGTGAAGACACTATTCTTCTTCTGTTGGCTCTGAAGAACGGGAGAACTAGTGTGGGTAGAAACCAACAAAAGGGAAATTTCAGCTCAATATAAAGTAAAAAAAAAAACTTCAAATAATCAAAGGGGGACGTGGCATCTCAAAGCGATGAGTTCCCCAACACTGGAAAGCTTCAAGCAGAAATTAGATGCCTAATCATTGGGAATATTGAAGCACAGTCTGTGGAAGGAGTTCTAAGTGTGAATGAGGAGGTCTGCACTGCCCTGGGAATGAGTGTGGTTGGTTCTTAGTGATCAAGTGTGTCCCACAATCATGAGTGAGTGGGATCCAGTCCTACCCTCCTGGCTCTGTTCCTAGCTCCTGGAATTCTGCTGGTGTCTCATCCTGGAATTCCCAGAAGCACCTGGAACAACTAATCAACTTGTGACCTTTTCTTGTCTTTGTTTTTCATACAAAATTAGGTTTTATTAAGAATCTCTGTTTTTATGGTCTAAATTTCATCTTCAATATGAAATCGTAGGGTCTTTCAAAATACAAGGCTCCTGACATGATAACAAGTTCTTCTATATTTAGTAGTGAGATATGGTTGAGTAAGAAGGTAGACACATAGTGAGAATAACAGGGACTAAGTCCTTTTCAGAGCTAAGCCCATTAGAAGGTAATCTCTCTCTTCCCCCTCATAGTGTCTTCCCTTTAAGGGCGCCTTTCTGCTACAATAGCTAAATCTGCTTAGGCTATTCTTATGGCATATTCCTTCAGTGGATTCTTCTACACTCCTTTCCTTGATAAAGACAACCCTTTTGCTCTCCCAACTCTATTTCAAATTTATCCCTTCTGGTGTTTGTTTTGCCCTGATTTTGTCTTGAATCTCTTCTCCTAAAAAAATTTACCTTTTGACAAAGAGGGAAAAAAAGAGAATAAGGTTAGTCATGTAAATAGCTTTCTTTTATTCAGAATAAAAGAAGATCACTTGGGATGAATTGCCCCTAACTATAGGAGAAGGAAAGAAAATCATCAGATGCTTAGATTAGGTGCCAATTTATACAAGTTTTTTAATGTTTCACCCCAACAGCCAGTTGAGGCTCATTTGTAAATGGCAGAACTGAAGCATAGCATAGTTAGTTGACTTTCCTTAGAGTCAGAACCAACAAGACTACAGATGAAGGTTCTGTCTAGTCTCCTGCATGGGGACTCTTTGTTAATAAGGAGCTACACTACCCCCCCAATAAGAGAAAATGAGACTTGCAGCATCTCCTATCTTGAATGCTCTAGAGTAATAATAATCCAATTCAAAAACCCTTGTGACCTTTTTAATTTGGAATATATCTCCGTGAGATTTTGAATCCTTCTCCAGTAGATGAGATCATCCTGGAGCCTCCATTTGTGGAAGAACCTCAGCCAGTCTATCTTTCTTTCCTGGCCCTCTTCTGGACTTCCAGAAGGTATCCTTTCCTCTCCCCACACTATTTTTCAGCTACTTTTTTGTGCATTTTCTTCTTTCACAAAGGTCTTTGAGACCTAGGATTATTTTTGTCCTGAATTTGAATTCCCAGTGTTTTAGCACAGTGCCTGACACATTTATAAATTGTTTGGGTTTTTTCCTCTTTCCTTTGAACAGAACTAACATACCTACCTGGCTTTACAGAATCAGGAATCAGTGTCCCAATCCTAGGGATGAAGTCTGAGGACCCCAGAGAGCAATCATGGTCTGGTTAAGGGAGTGAGAGAAAACAAGGGAGAAGCAGATTAGTCAGTTAGTTCCTGTAAGTCTCTCCAGGACTCTCTGAAACTATTCTGATGCTCATTTCTTACAGAACAATAATATTCCATAAACATTCCACAATTTATTCAGCCATTGTCCAATGGATGGACATCCATGTAGTTTCCAGTTTCTAGCCACTACAAAAAGGGCTGCCACAAACATTCTTGCACAAAGGTCCCTTTCCCTTCTTTAGTATTTCCTTGGGATATAAGCCCAATAGCAGCACTGCTGGATCAAAGGGTCTGCACAGTTTGATAACTTTTTGAGCATAGTTCCAAACTGCTCTCCAGAAGGGCTGGATGTATTCACAATTCCACCAACAATGCATCAGTGTCCCAGTTTTCCCAAATGTCCATCATCTTTTGTCATTATTTTTTCCTGTCACATTAGCCAATCTGAGACCCATCAGCATTTATAAAGTGTTTACTAAGTGCCAATCACTGCTAAGCACTTAGGATGTAAAAGCAAGGACAAGAAGGAAGTCCCTGCCTCCAAGGACCTTACATGCAGTCTAGAACACAAAATGACACAAGTGTAAGGCACGTTAGAACAGAAATCTTCCCCAGCACTTAGCACAGAGCCTGGCACACAGCAAGTGCTTAATTAATGGGTTTTTTTCCTTTCCAGGGAAATAATGTGCCTGGCTTTATGGAGTCATTTTTCTCAGAACTGAAAAAGGTCTTGGTATGTAGAATGTTACATCTGGGAGGAACCTTAGAACACAAAATGTCACAACTGGAAGAGAAGTGAGAAGAAGGAATGTCACAGAGGAAAGAGGTCTTAGAACACAGGATCTCAAAGCCGGAAGAGACTTTAGAGCACAAAAGCCACAGCTGGGAGAGACCTTAAAATATAGAATATCAGAGACCTTAGAACATGACTTTCATAGCTGGAAAAGACCTGAGAACACAGAGCAGGAAGGAATCTTAGAACCCAGAACGTCACTGCTGAAAGAGACCTTAATCCCATCTGGAAAAAATCTGAGAACATAGACCCTCAGACCTGAGAGGAACCTTAGAACATAAATTGTCAGAAATGGAAAGTGTATTAGATCACGGGATGTCAAAGGTTAAGTCAGGAGAAAGAGGGATGGCCGATGGGGCCCTTCCCCCACATGGCAGTTCCGGGGAGAACTCACCAGCCGGAGAAGGGGCCCTCAGAGGTGCAGGCCGGAGGCAGCTATGAGCCATGATCGCAGATGATGCTGGCTAGTCAGGGGTCCTTTCCCCAAATTGTGGAAGCTGAGGCCCAGAGAAAGGAAGTCGCTTGTCCAAGGTTACACAGCCGGTTAGGGGCAGAATCAGGACCTGGCCCAAGGTCTCCTGACCCCCTGCACTGGTTCTTTCCAATGTCCCGCAGAGCAGCCAAAGGGAAGGGTCCCAGCCAGAGTATCTGGCCGACAAAGGACAAGCTGTGTTT
>NC_133619.1:609127960-609142960 GCF_048593235.1 Sminthopsis crassicaudata | reverse complement strand
TTTAACCTCTCTGAGTTTGGGGATCTTCATCTGTAAAATGAAGCAGTAAAGTCCCTTCCAGGCCCTTAGTAGGGCCTAACTCTTTTTTATTTTGAGTGTTTATCAGGGAAGTGTTTGGAAGTGCCCCTGGCGTGCTGATGATGTCCTGACCTACACCAGAACTCTTCTCTGCCCCCTGCCCCGGGGGGGAGACTTACCTGACGGAGCAGGGACAGTACATCCGAAGGAGAGACGCAGTGAAGCCATAAAACTCATCCCCCAAACAACAGCCTTTATTCAACCAATATTTATTCAGCCTGCTGTGATGGAAAGGCCTCTGAGGAAAGCGGGATCTTATCCAAGCTTTGTCCCTAATTTACTGTGGGGTCTTAGGTAAGTCATTTATAATGATATCACAGACTCAGAGCTAGAAGGGACGCGAGTCCTCCCCACCCTGCACACCCCTCATGCATGAGAAAACTGAGATCTGGAGGGCCTCGAGAAGTCACAGGCAAAATTAACGCCCCACGCACTCTGGACCTCTGACTCCTCCTCTGTAAAATGTGAATTCGTATTTAGAAGATCTTTGAATTCTCTAAAAAAAATTAGACTATTTTCCAATGTTCTGAGGCCCCTCCCAGTTCTGACACCCTGGGTTCTAAGGGCCTTCCCAGCTCTGACCTCCTGGGTTCTAAGGGCCCTCCCAGCTCTGACCTCCTGGGTTCTAAGGGCCCTCCCAGCTCTGACCTCCTGGGTTCTAAGGGCCTTCCCAGCTCTGACCTCCTGGGTTCTAAGGGCCCTCCCAGCTCTGACCTCCTGGGTTCTAAGGGCCCTCCCAGCTCTGACCTCCCGGGCTCTAAGGGCCCTCCCAGCTCTGACCTCCTGGGTTCTAAGGGCCCTCCTAGCTCTGACCTCCTGGGTTCTAAGGCTCCTCCCAGCTCTGACCTCCTGAGTTCTAAGGGCCCTCCCAGCTCTGACCTCCTGGGTTCTAAGGGCCCGCCCAGCTCTGACCTCCTGGGTTCTAAGGGCCCTCCCAGCTCTGACCTCCTGGGTTCTAAGGGCCCGCCCAGCTCTGACCTCCTGGGTTCTAAGGGCCCTCCCAGCTCTGACCTCCCGGGCTCTAAGGGCCCTCCCAGCTCTGACCTCCTGGGTTCTAAGGGCCCTCCCAGCTCTGACCTCCTGGGTTCTAAGGGCCCTCCCAGCTCTGACCTCCTGGGTTCTAAGAGCCCTCCCAGCTCTGACCTCCTGGGTTCTAAGGGCCCTCCCAGCTCTGACCTCCCGGGTTCTAAGGGCCCGCCCAGCTCTGACCTCCTGGGTTCTAAGGGCCCTCCCAGCTCTGACCTCCCGGGTTCTAAGGGCCCGCCCAGCTCTGACCTCCTGGGTTCTAAGGGCCCTCCCAGCTCTGACCTCCTGGGTTCTAAGGGCCCTCCCAGCTCTGACCTCCTGGGTTCTAAGGGCCCGCCCAGCTCTGACCTCCTGGGTTCTAAGGGCCCTCCCAGCTCTGACCTCCCGGGTTCTAAGGGCCCTCCCAGCTCTGACCTCCTGGGTTCTAAGGGCCCTCCCAGCTCTGACCTCCTGGGTTCTAAGAACCTCCCAGCTCTGACCTCCCGGGTTCTAAGGGCCCTCCCAGCTCTGACCTCCCGGGTTCTAAGGGCCCGCCCAGCTCTGACCTCCTGGGTTCTAAGGGCCCTCCCAGCTCTGACCTCCTGGGTTCTAAGGACCCTCCCTGCTCTGACCTCCCGGGTTCTAAGGGCCCTCCCAGCTCTGACCTCCCGGGTTCTAAGGGCCCTCCCAGCTCTGACCTCCTGGGTTCTAAGGGCCCTCCCAGCTCTGACATCCTGGGCTCTAAGGGCCCTCCCAGCTCTGACCTCCTGGGTTCTAAGGGCTCTTCTGGTTAAACCCTCTGTGATTCTGGGCATTCATGTGATCCAAGAATGCAGCTTGTGCCTATAAGATCTTCTCCACATACACATACTGGGCCACATGTAGACATAGGCAGGCGTGTGTTCCCACCCGTCTAAGTGGTCACATGAGGGGAAGGAAAGGGGGCACCCACACCTACCTGAGGGACTCCAGTCTAGCCCTCGCCCAGAGTCAGAAAGCATCAGCCTGATTCACAGCCCGAATTAAAAGGATGGAAGCTTCCCACAGCTTCCAAACCTGGATCCTGGCTTCCCCCCAGGGTAAGGAGGTCCGACTCTTCTCCTCCTCCCCCTCCCCCAAGGATCCTAGGCGGGCTGAGCAGCCCCTGATTTATGAGCCCCTCTTGGACATGTTAAACATGGTATTAAGGGTAACAAATGTGGATCACTTTCCTAAATATTCTGTGATTTATCCCCCGTCCCCCTCCTAGAGGGCCAGCCCCATAAATCCCCTCTCAGTTCACTCACCGAGGCTGCCACCATGGGAGGGGTGAACTTCAAGGAATGAATGGGCTGGCAGGAGGTGAGGGGGGGCCCCAGCTCTGACGTCCTGGGTCAGATGGAGGCAGAAGCTAACAGAGGGGCTGCCTCCTTCCAGGAGACGGGACTTACTGCTCAGGCCTACAGACATCCCCGCTCCGTGGCCCTGAGGGCTGTGGGAGAGGAAGAGAATAATTCACAGATGTCACTTCTGTAAGCCTTTAAGGTCTCCATCCCAACACCCATGTGTGGCAGCCAGGAGAAATGTTAGTACGGAAACGAGCAGAACCGGGAGATCCTTGTACCCGGCAACAAGAAGAGCATCCAATGATCACTTCTGACGGACGTGGCTCTTTCCAACAATGAGGTGATTCAGGCCAGTTCCAATGGTCTTGTGATGGAGAGAGCATCTACACCCAGAGGGAGAACGTGGGAACTGAGGGTGGACCACAACACAGCATTCTCACTCTTTCTGTTATTATTGCTTGCATTTTGTTTTCTTTCTCAGTTTTTCTTTTTCTTCCTTCTTGATCTGATTTTTCTTGTGCAGCAAGATAACTGTGTAAATAAACTGTATACATATTTATAAATACGTACAAATACAAATATGTATTTAACATATATTTTAACACATTTAACATATATTGGACTACCTGCCATCTAGGAGAGGGGGTGGGAGGAAGGAGGAGAAAAGTTGGAGCAGAAGGTTTTGTAATTGTCACTGCTGAAAAATTACCCACGCATATATCTTGTAAATAAAAAGTTTTAATAATAAAAAATAAAAGTTATTATGCCCTTTCAATAGGGCTGGGAGGGCCCTTAGAACACAGGGAGTCAGAGCTGGGAGGGCCCTTAGAACCCAGGAGGTCAGAGCTGGGAGGGCCCTTAGAACCCAGGAGGTCAGAGCTGGGAGGGCCCTTAGAACCCAGGAGGTCAGAGCTGGGAGAGCCCTTAGAACCCAGGAGGTCAGAGCTGGGAGAGCCCTTAGAACCCAGGAGGTCAGAGCTGGGAGGGCCCTTAGAACCCAGGAGGTCAGAGCTGGGAGAGCCCTTAGAACCCAGGAGGTCAGAGCTGGGAGGGCCCTTAGAACCCAGGAGGTCAGAGCTGGGAGAGCCCTTAGAACCCAGGAGGTCAGAGCTGTGAGGGCCCTTAGAACCCAGGAGGTCAGAGCTGGGAGGGCGCTTAGAACCCAGGAGGTCAGAGCTGGGAGGGCCCTTAGAACCCGGGAGGTCAGAGCTGGGAGGGCCCTTAGAACCCGGGAGGTCAGAGCTGGGAGGGCCCTTAGAACCCGGGAGGTCAGAGCTGGGAGGGCCCTTAGAACCCGGGAGGTCAGAGCTGGGAGGGGCCTTAGAACCCAGGAGGTCAGAGCTGGGAGGGGCCTTAGAACCCAGGAGGTCAGAGCTGGGAGGGCCCTTAGAACCCAGGAGGTCAGAGCTGGGAGAGCCCTTAGAACCCAGGAGGTCAGAGCTGGGAGAGCCCTTAGAACCCAGGAGGTCAGAGCTGGGAGGGCCCTTAGAACCCAGGAGGTCAGAGCTGGGAGAGCCCTTAGAACCCAGGAGGTCAGAGCTGGGAGGGCCCTTAGAACCCAGGAGGTCAGAGCTGGGAGAGCCCTTAGAACCCAGGAGGTCAGAGCTGGGAGGGCCCTTAGAACCCAGGAGGTCAGAGCTGGGAGGGCGCTTAGAACCCAGGAGGTCAGAGCTGGGAGGGCCCTTAGAACCCGGGAGGTCAGAGCTGGGAGGGCCCTTAGAACCCGGGAGGTCAGAGCTGGGAGGGCCCTTAGAACCCGGGAGGTCAGAGCTGGGAGGGCCCTTAGAACCCAGGATGTCAGAGCTGGGAGGGCCCTTAGAACCCAGGATGTCAGAGCTAGGAGGGCCCTTAGAACCCAGGATGTCAGAGCTGGGAGGGTTCTTAGAACCCAGGAGGTCAGAGCTGGGAGGGCCCTTAGAACCCGGGAGGTCAGAGCTGGGAGGGGCCTTAGAACCCGGGAGGTCAGAGCTGGGAGGGGCCTTAGAACCCGGGAGGTCAGAGCTAGGAGGGGCCTTAGAACCCGGGAGGTCAGAGCTGGGAGGGGCCTTAGAACCCGGGAGGTCAGAGCTGGGAGGGCCCTTAGAACCCGGGAGGTCAGAGCTGGGAGGGGCCTTAGAACACAACTCGGGGTATGTGTGGTGGAAGACTAGCCCCTCTGCTATGAGAGCTTGCTGGGCCCTTCTCAGGGCTGCTCATCCACCCTTAGTGTCCATCGGTCACACATGTCTCCTCTGTCACGTGCACAGTGCTCACCAACAAGCCTCAGACCCATTAGTGAGGGGAACATCTACCAGCAAGTGAAGACTTTCCCCATTGAAACGGGTGGTTGAGAACCATTCTTCCCAAAGGCCGTGGAGGGGGCTGCAGCCGGCTCCTTGAAAGGCCGAGGCCCTGGCCGAGCCCCAGGGGCGCCCAGGCCATCCCCTGCACCCCGCTCCAGTGCTCCCCCTGACTTTTGTCCCACCCCTGGATTTTAGTGGCTCTGGAAGAGAGAGAGGAAGGCACGGACTGCACAGTTCTGCTCACTTTAACCCTGTTCACCGGCACCACCCTTTGATTTCATGGGTCCCCTCTGAGAACGGGGTCAGAACCGGTCCCGATGGCCGGGGCCACGAGCTGAGGCCTCTTTAAAAAGCTCCGCATCTCTAGGCATTCCCTCAGAACAAAACCAAAACAAACTAAAAGCAAAAACTCCTCCCTTCACCCCCACGCACCAGGGCCATAACTAACTTCTGACACTTGGGATAAGCAGCAGGAAACACGGCTTGGGGTGAGGAGTACCAAGACCCCCTAGAATCACCCTCAGTGGGTGGGGTCCCTCAACACCTGTCCACGTTGGGGGAGGGGAGCTCTCCTAAGTCCTCTGACAGTCTATGATACCTAATGATAGACTTTCATAGAGAGGCAGCAGTGCAGGGACTGGAGCTCCCAGATATAGCCTTAAAGCAGAAACAGGGGAGCTAGGTGGCGCAGTGGGCAGAGAACCAGCCCTGGAGTCAGGAGGACCCGAGTTCAAATCTGGTCTCAGACACTTAACACTTCCTGGCTGTGTGACCCTGGACAAGTCACTTAACCCCAATTGCCTCAGCAAAAAAAGAAAGGCAGAAACATAACTTTTCATTCAGGTTTTCCCAGAGACAACGCGCACACACGTGCAGACGTGTATGTACAGACATGTGCAGGTTTGCATGTTGAAACAGGTCATTTGATTTTAGACCAGGTGAATAGCAATAGAATACAGAGAATGTGGGAGCGATGAACCTGCTGGCAGAGAGCGGTGTTCAGTCGTGGACTTCTTATTTAAGGAAGAATATTGATAAACTGGAAAGTAACGAGAGGATGACGAGATGAGGGAGATTAGCCGTTTTATTCTACCCGGATTAAGAGACAAAACTGGGAAGAACGCGCTAAAAGAGAAGAACTGATGGTCGCTGTAGGGACATGACTGATTACCTCCACATGTTTGGGGCACTAGGGATGCCCTGGACTTGGGAGGTTATCTCCCTCTCCCAGCGTCTCCCGTCTGGTTTGTATGGGATACACGTAATTGTGAGCAGGAGCCCCTGAGGCCTTCCCGCTTAGTGGCACTTGGTGAGTCTGGAACAGCCGCTTGTTCCTCCATCCGTGCCGGGATTTTCCCATCAGCCTCCATGCTCCTTGCAGGCAGGGGCTTTCTTTCTTTCTTTCCTCAGACTTTAGCCCGCAGAGAGTACCGAACAAATGCTTTATTCATTCATGTTGTCTCTCCCTCCTTTTTTTGCCTTTCTTTGTATCCCCAGCGGCTAACACAGCTCCTGACACACAGTGAGAGCTTAATATATGGTCGCCATTGGGCTTGGTCAACGATGAGCACCAGATTTCGGCTCCATATAAGGGAATCTTGCTGACAGTCGGAGCCTTTCCCCAGTGGGATGGCCTGTCTCCTGATGCAGCCAGTTTCCTGTCCCTGGAAGCTTGCCCACGCCAAGGCTGGATGCCCATGTGTCCCAAGCCGGGGCGGAGGGGGTTCCAGCCCAGGTCTAGGTTGGAGCCAGATCCTTTCTAACTGGGGGTGCTCTGCTTGTTTCCATGACTCCTTCGTGCTGTCTAACCCCGGGAAAAGCCGAGGTTATCATTACAGCACTAAATCTCCAGCAATCCTGGAGAGGAAATCTCATAATTTCTCCCCAAGCCCAGCCCCGCCCTAGGGGTTAGGAGGGCTGGCAGAACCTGGGACTGGAGCTGAGTCAGACCAGGGGGCTGCGATGTCTGTGAATCACCCTCCTCCCCCCAGATCCCCGGGGTCACTGCACCCTGAGTCCAAATCAAGCCACAGGAGGCCTTTGGATGGAGCCACTGGCTAAGGCCCTGGGGGGGGGGGGTGCAAAGCAAGGTCCGGGATTTGGGGATTATTGTGTTCCGTGACTCAGCTGAAGGCAGAGAAAATGTTGACTCTCCTGGCCCTGCCCTCCCAGTGCTAACAACAGGCCTGTACCTCTCTGCAGTCAGCCTCTTTCTACCAATCAGACAACGGGGTGAGATCCCCCTTTTCCCTTATCTATAGTTAATTTTTCTTCTTGGGGCTTCTTCAAACCTTCAAGGCTGACCTTGAGCTGGAACTCCTGAGATCCCCTAGTGTGGCGAAAAGAGATCTAGACTCAGAGGAACAAGACCTGAGTCCAAATGTCTCTGCTTGGATTTAATAGCAGGATCATTTTGAACAAGTCTTTCCAATTCTCTGAGCCTCAGACCAAACAGAGAAAATATCTGCCTTGTAAGGCTGCTAGGATTCTTGGGCAAGACTTTACATTTGTCTGGTTTAATTGTTAAACTTGTAGTTAAATAAAATACCATAACCTAGCAGGTTTCATTCATTCACTCATCTATCCATCCATTCATTCATTCACTCATCTATCCATCCATCCATTCATTCACTCATCTATCCATCCATTCATTCATTCACTCATCTATCCATCCATTCATTCATTCACTCATCTATCCATCCATTCATTCATTCACTCATCTATCCATCCATTCATTCATTCACTCATCTATCCATCCATTCATTCATTCACTCATCTATCCATCCATTCATTCATTCATTCATCTATCCATCCATCCATTCATTCACTCATCTATCCATCCATTCATTCATTCACTCATCTATCCATCCATCCATTCATTCAGCAAGTGTTGATTGCATGTATCCTTAGCTCCTTAATGAGCCATGATGGTGGAGATGTGGTAATGGGAATGTTATGGGGAGGACAGGCAGGAGTTTAGCAATATTACTAAATAGTCATAGCCCCAGAACTGGATGAGACAAGACATAGTTTATTGGAGTAATATAGAAAGAGCCCTAACAGGGGAATCATGAAATCTGAATTATGGACCCATTTTTAATACTAAATAATTCTTGGTAAATGGTCAAAGAATATAAACAGATAATTTTCAGATGATGAAACTATTTCCACTCATATGAAAGAGTGTTCCAAACCACTATTGATCAGAGAAATGCAAATTAAGACAACTCTGAGATACCACAACACACCTGTCAGATTGGCTAAGATGACAGGAACAAATAACGATGAATGTTGGAGGGGCTGCGGGAAAACTGGGACACTGATGCATTGTTGGTGGAGTTGTGAAAGAATCCAACCATTTTGGAGAGCAATTTGGAACTATGCCCCAAAAGTTATCAAACTGTGCACACCTTTTGATCCAGCAGTGCTACTACTGGCCTTATATCCCAAAGAAATTTTAAAGAAGGGAAAGGGACCTGTGTGTGCCAAAATGTTTGTGGCAGCTCTTTTTTGTAGTGGCCAGAAACTGGAAACTGAGTGTGTTCCCTTCGATTGGAGAATGGCTGAATAAATTGTGGTATATGACTATTATGGAATATTATTGTTTTGTAAGAAATGACCAGCAGGAGGATTTCAGAAAGGCCTGGAGAGACTGACATGAACTGATGCTGAGTGAAACGAGCAGAACCAGGGGATCACTATACACTTCAACAATGATACTGTATGAGGATGTATTCTGATGGAAATGGATATCTTCAACAAAGAGAAAATCTAATTCTGTTCCAGTTGATCAATGATGGACAGAAACAGCTACACCCAGAGAAGGAACACTGGGAAATGAGTGCAAACTCTTTGCATTTTTGTTTTTCTTCCCAGGTTATTTTTACTTTCTGAATCCAATTCTTCCTGTGCAACAAGAAATTTGGTTCTGCACCCATATATTGTATCTAGGATATACTATAAATATCTAACATGTATGGGAATGCCTGCCATCTAGGGGAGGGGGTAGAGGGAAGGAAGGGAAAAATCAGAACAGAAGTGAGTGCAAGGGATAATGTTGCAGAAAATTACCCAGGCATATGTACTGTTAAAAAAAAGTTATAATTATAAAATAAAAATAAAATAAAATAAATTTTAAAATACTAAATAATTCTGTAATGATGGATAATTCCCATCTTTGCACCTCATTTTCTTCATATATGAAATAAGAGGGCAGGGTCTCTGAAGGTCCCTTACAACTGTGGTATTATATATTCTAATATTCCATCTTTGGGGATTCTAATTTTCTTCCTTTCTGGAGCCTCATTTTTTTTCATTTGTTGAGTGGGTATGATAAGAACTGCCCTTGCTATAACAAGTTTGCCTGAGGACCTGAAGTAGAAATGTGCTTTTATAGTTCTATATAAATGGTAAATTTCTCCTTGAGCCATTGACTTTCCTTTTGAGGTAAGACTGTCTATTCTATTTGTTTAGGGGGCTCTGTCAGCCCCTTCTGGATCATGGTGATAGCTTCCTCATTGCCCTCTTTTACTCTAGAGCTTCTTTTCCACCTCTCCCCTATAGAAGCCAGTAATTCTCATGAAATACAGTGCTAAGGATGTTAATCCCCTACTCAGATACCTATAATAATTCCCATTGCCTCCCACATCAAATTTAAACTAATAGTTGAGTCCCCTCGATAATTTGATAACACTCCAACCATATCTCTGGCTACTCAATTCAAATTTAGAAGAATAAGAACCCTTTTCCAACTGATAAATCATCAAAGAATATGAATATGCAATATTAAGAGGAAGAAATCTAAGTTATCAATAACTATATGAAAATAAATGCTCTAAAGTATTAATAATTAAAGAAAATACAAGTTAAAACAATGTTGAGGTGCCACCTTGCATTCATCATATTGGCAATGGTATATAAAAAAAGAAAAATGACAAATGCTAGAGGGTTCCTTATAAATCTTAGAAATGAGACCTTTAACAGAGACATTTGTTGTCAAGTTTCCACCCACCCCACTCCCAATTTCTTGCTTCTTTTCTAATTTTAGCTGCATTGGTTTTGTTTGTGCAAAAGCTTTTTAATTTTATATAATCAAAACTGTCCATTTTACCTCCCATGAACCTCTTTATCCTTTGTTTGTTCATGAACTCTTGTCCTAACCATAAATCTGACAGGTAATTTCTTTCATGCTCTTCTAATTTATTTATGGTGTCACCTTTTATGTCTAAATCACATACTCATTTGGAACTTGTCCTGATATATGGCATGAGGTGTTGATGTATACCTAGTTCCTACCAGTCTGCTTTCCAGGTTTTCCAATAGCTTTTGTCAAATAGTGAGTTCTTGCCCCAATAAATGGGACTTTTGGGTTTATCAAACACTAATCTACTATATTTATTTGATTCTGTATTGTGAACTTAATCTGTTCCATGAATCAAGCTCTCTACTACCAAAATTGTTTTTGATGATTATGGCTTTGTAGGATAACTTGAAATCTGGTATGCTAGTCCCCCTTCTTCCCCATTTTCCCCCATTAATTCCCTTTATATTTTTGACCTTTTGTTCCTCCAGATGAATTTTGTTATTATTTCTTCTAGCTCTCTAAAAATAATTCTTTAGTAGTTGGATTGGTGTGACACTGAATAAGTAAATTAAATTAGGTAATATAGTATGGTAAATGGTAATGGTAAAATTTATTATATTTATTATATTGGATCAGCCTACCCATGAGCAATTAATATTGCTCAAATATCTAGCTTTGTCTTTAGTTGTGTGGAACGTTTTGAAATTGCACTCATATAGTTTCTGCTAACCAAGAACCTTCTAACTTAAATGTGTTAAATCTCTTTTCTCTACACCACACTGTCTCTCTTCCCAGTTTCCATCATTTCCCAACTTCTAGATAAGCAATGATTCCCAGACTTCCCCAATCCTACCCCCACCATGTGCCCTAAGAGCCTACCCCTTCTTGAAGTCTCTCTTGAAAGCTCACTCCTTCCTTTGTGTCTTCCAATGGTGACCTCATCTCTGATTCTATCAGCTCAGTGTTCCTCCTACTATCTGTTATTTGACTCACCCCAGGAGGAGCCTTGGCTGTCTAGAGAGGAGAGACTTTTTTCCCTGAATTTGATTTGGAAAAGGTTGTTCATTGAGTTGCTGTCACTATTCATATCAGCCAGAAGTCTGATGTGGGCCCCTGATTCCAGAACAAAAATAGGTACTTTGTGTCCCCCATTCCTGTTATTAATTGTATGATTTATCACTCCTTTCTTTTTTTGTTCCTCTCAAAAGTATTTTATTTTCCAATTACATGTAAAAATAGTTTTCAACATTCATTTTTGTAAGATTTTGAGTTCCAAATTTTTTCTCCCTTCCTCCCTTACCTCCCCCTCCCCAAGTCAGCTAGCAATAGGTTATACATATATAATCATTTAAATTTCCATATTACTCATGTTGAGAAAAGCCTTTAAGGGGAAAGCCTCAAGAAAGAAAATAAAACCCAAAAAAGAGATGAAAATATTATGCTTTGATTTGCATTTAATCTCCATAATTCTCTCTCTGGATGCAAAAAGCATTTTCTAACCTAAGTCTATTGGAATTGTCTTGGATCATTGTATTGCTGAGAGGAGCTAAATCTATCAGAGTTGACTCTCACATAATCTTGTTGCTGTGAACAATATTCTCCTGGTTCTGCTCACTCCACTCAGCATCAGTTCATGTCTCTTCAGGCTTTTCTGAAATCATCCTGCTGATTGTTTCTTAAAGCTCAGAAATATTCCATAACATTCATGTCCCATAACTTATTCAGCCATTCCCCAACTGATGGGCATCCACTCAGTTTCTACTTCCTTGCCACTATAAAAAAGCTGCTCCAGACATTTTTGCATCTGTGGGTCCTTTCCCCTTTTGGGGGGGAGACAGACTCAATAGGATCACTCCTGTCTTGAGCAGCATCCTTGTCTCAAACCTTTCATGCTCCCTTTTCAATCCTTCCTAAAGCATAAAGGACAAAAAATAATGCAGGGAGATGAGATACCTTATCCTTAGGCAATATTAGGTGGGAGAAAAGGTCTACCCCTCCCCACACACAGGTGTGCATCCATACACCGATGTTCCTTAGTGTCTGAAACATAAATATAATAGTCAGGACCTTGGATGGCTAGCATATTCAGCTGAATCTAGTAATATGAAATGCAATGCAAAATATAAAGTCTTACTTTGGGATAAGAAAAATCAATAAGATGAGAGAACTCTGGCTAGGGAGCAGCTCTTATAAAAGATCTGGAGGCTTTAGTGGACCGCAAACTTGATAAGAGTCAACAGTGTGATACCAAAAAAATCATATAATCCTGGGCTGAGTAAAAAGGGACAGAGATTCCAGGAATAACCCACTGTTCTTTACCCTCCTCAGGCTTCATCTGGAGTGTCAGAGTATGTTCTGGGTTGAAGAAAGTTGGGAATAAGCTTAAGAGTGTCTGGAGAAAGACAACCAAGATATCATCGAAGGGCCTTGTAGCTGTCTTGTAGGAGGTTCAGTTGAAGGAATCAACATGGAGAAGATGAAACTCCAGGGAGCAAGATCAGTGTCTTCAAATATTTGAAAGGCTGTCTTGTGGAAGTGAAATTAAATTAGTTTTTTGGGTTTTTTTGCCCCTGAGGGCAGAATCAGGAACAATGGGTTCAAACTGCAAAGCAGCCAATGTACCTATGTCTACATTTCAGAGAAAGCTTCCTACCAGTTAAAGCTGTCCAAAAATGGGCTGAATCAATAAATGGTGGGCTCCCCCTTCTTGGAGATCTTCTAGCAAAGTCTGGGTGACTGCTCATCAAGTTTGTTATTGTTCAGTCAGTTTTCAATCACGTTCAACTCTTCAGGACCCCATTTGGGGTTTTCTTGGTGGAGATACCAGAGCAGTTTGCCATTCTTTCTCTAGCTCATTTTACAGATGAGGAAACTGAAACAAATCATGTTAAGTGCCATCCCCAGAAGCACATACTGGTAAGTGTCTGAAGCTAGATTTGAACTTGTGAAGATGAGCATTCCTGATTCCAAGACCAGCTCTCTACCCACTGCGCCACTTTTCTCTAAGTTATAGTGGGAATTTAATTCCTATGTGATTTGAGCCAGATAGTGAAGTCCCATCTAATTCTCAAATACTATGATTTTATGAGCTTCCTCCCTCCTTCCTCCATTGTGTTAAAACGATCACTGCTTTCATGAAGCCCCCTTCTAAGGCAGAAGAAGCTATGTATGAACAAGATGTACACACACATACGCACATATGGGTATATATACCTCAGGAGATTATCTCAGAGGGAAGACATCGAGATTAAAAACTGGGGAAGGTTTCTTTTAGAAGGTGGAATTTTAGCTGGGACATGAAAGAAGCCAGGGAATCTGGGAGATTAGATGAGAGAGAGTTCCAGGCATAGGGGACAGCCAGGAAAAATTCCAGAGCCAATCTTAAACTGGGGAAGGCCAGGAAGAAAGAAAAGAAAGAAAGAAAGAAAGAAAGAAAGAAAGAAAGAAAGAAAGAAAGAAAGAAAGAAAGAAAGAAAGAAAGAAAGAAAAGAAAGAAAGAAAGAAAGAAAGAAAGAAAGAAAGAAAAGAAAGAAAGAAAGAAAAGAAAGAAAGAAAGAAAGAAAGAAAGAAAGAAAGAAAGAAAGAAAGAAGGAAGGAAGGAAGGAAGGAAGGAAGGAAGGAAGGAAGGAAGGAAGGAAGGAAGGAAAGAAAGAAAGAAAGAAAGAAAGAAAGAAAGAAAGAAAGAAAGAAAGAAAGAAAGAAAGAAAGAAAGAAAGAAAGAAAGAAAGAAAGAAAGAAAGAAAGAAAGAAAGAAAGAAAGAAAGAAAGAAAGAAAGAAAGAAAAGAAAGAAAGAAAGAAAGAAAGAAAGAAAGAATGCTACAATAGGACACAGAAGGATAGAGAATTTACCTTATAGTCCGAGCTGGGAGGAAACTTAGGATAGCAAATGTCGGCAAGAAAGGGGATCCCAGAACACAGAATGTTTAAGCTAGAAAGCTTTAGAATATAAAACCCTAAAGTTAGAGAGGATTTTAGAATGTAGAATGTCAGAGGTCAGACTTTAAAATCTAAAAGGTTAAGATCCCCACAATGTCTGTATGTTCTTGGTCCCTTCCTGCTTTGATTTTCTTTGCTCTCTCCTGAAGCTGGAAGGGACTTTGGAACACAATGTTTGATCTACAAGGAGTTTACAAATGAGGAAACTGAGCCCAGCACAGACCAGCTCCCACAGGGAAATGATTGACTCTCAAAGTCCACTCTCAAGCCTCCCCCTTCACCCTATGCACAACAAGAAGGTTTTCTGACAACTGCTTTTGGCAAGCCACAGCTGGAGCAAAGTCCTCACAAACCCGGGCTGTCAGACCCAGGTGGCTCCCATCCTAAATAACCCCCTCCCCTCATGCCCTGGTGACCAAGGCTTGACTTGCCTGCTGCAGTAGTTAGGTGCAGTCAGGTCTTAAAGCAGCTCCCGACCGGGTCTGAGCTTAGGGGGAACTTGTTCGTATCTGCCCCATGGACCCTCTGCTCCTGTCCCAGCTGCCTCTGAGTCTTGGGGCTTTTGCTTGGGCTCCCCTTCCTCATGGTCCAGAAGATCCTCGATAAACCCCAATCTCCTTCTCCCAGGAAGGCTTCCCGGAGAAAGTGTCCAGGAAACCATGCAATCCAGGGGCTGCCTGCTTTCTGATTCTACAGGCACCCCCTACGCACAAGGAGGGCTTTTCCCTCAGGGCAGCCTGAGGTGGGAAAAATAGAACAGCTGGGCATGAAAACCTGACTTCCACCCAGCAAATCACAAGGCCATACTACTAGTACTACTGCTACTACTATTATTACTACTAGTAGTACTATTACTACTACTGCTACTAATAGTACTACTCCTACTAATAGTACAACTACTACTACTACTGCTACTCCTATTATTATTACTACTACTACTATTACTATTCCTACAACTAGTACAACAACTACTACTGCTATTACTATTATTACTACTATTAGTACTATTTATTACTACTATTACTCCTACTACTAGTACAGACTACTACTACTGCTGCTACTACTTTTAGTACTACTACTAATTACTATTACTACTACTACAACTATTACTCCTACTCCTACTACTAGTACAATAACAACTCCTCCTCATCCTCCTCCTCTTCCTCCTCCTCCTCCTTCTCCTCCTCCTTCTACTACTATTCCTCCTAGTCTTACTGCTACAACTACTACTGAAGTATGCTCTTAGGAAACAGCCTTCCAGTCCTGAATGTTCCCAGTTATGTCCCTGCC